>NW_015204879.1:0-1767 GCF_001447785.1 Gekko japonicus | reverse complement strand
GACATGTTTTACCCTGCATTTCCAGGCAGCGGTGCAACGAAAGAGATGATTGCATCATTTTCAAAATTAATAAAGATGTATGAAATTGATAGTACTTCTGTCGCTAGGTTTGCCTATCCACTTACACTGAAGGCTTTGTGCCCAACAAACTTAGAAAGGCAGAGTGTGAAGCTTGCATTGCAGGTCTTCAGCTCACCCGTGGCAGAAGGCTTAGAAGTCGCCAGTGAAAAATTTGACTTGCCCAATGCCCATGGCACTGCTGAATACATCCGCATCATGGTCAAATGGTTTGACATAATGAATGTTAAATCCAAACTTAAAGGTATGCATAAGCGGAATCCCTACATGGAGCCCATGGTTTCTGGCGATATGAAGACTAATTTCTTGCTGCAATTTCTTGACTGGCTAGACACTTGGAAATCGATGAATCTGTCCAGTGGATATTTGACCAATGAGACATCACTTGCTTTACAGCATACCACTTATGCAGTTGTTGAGATCGCTCGCTATTGTAAGGATGAATTAGGGATGGAATATCTTTTGACCGGGAAATTGCAAACTGATGCGCTTGAGGAAACGTTTTCTAAATACAGACAGTTCGCTGGTGCCCAATACCATATATCTGTGACACAGCTGTATGGAAAAAAAAATCATGTACAGAGTGTGGGTCCTCTGATGCTACAATCAGGTAGACATGGGGAAACAATGGTAGGCCCATTAGAGTCCAATTTTGAAGAGGTGGAATGTACATCTGATTTCAGTGAACCAGTCGATGTATCTCAAAAAGATTTACATCTTATAGGGGAAATGCTACCCGCCCTTATGTACATAGCTGGTTACTGTGCACATGCAGCTTTAAGGCGACTTCATTGTGATATATGTAAATTTGAACTAGTTATGGAGAGAGATTTGCCAACAAACAATGACTTTGCTTTGATTAATAGGTTAGATAGAGGTGGTTTGAAATATCCAACACAAGGTGTTATCAACGTGGTTTCCTATACATATGTGGTAGTAAGCAAATTGTTGACCACATTTGAGGCAGCCTTTCTGAGGCATCAAACCAACCAGAGGGCCATAGCGTGTCTAAAATCTCTGGAAGCATTAGATGAAAGTGAATGTACTCTCTTTGACGGCATTTGTGACAATGGCCATTCTGGCATTATGTACACCCGGATGATAACATTGGTAGCAGTCAATACATTCCTGAACAACTATTGTAAAAGAGAAAATGGGCAAAGACTGTCACAAACTTCCCAGAGGAAACTGAAAACTTTGCAGAAGTGATGTGGTTGCCTTTCACATAAATTTGCCCCTGAACTACAACAACGTAAGTTGAAAAGACAACTGGGGAGATTTAGATTCATTGAAGGCCACAATGTGTAGTTTCTATATTTTCCTCTAAGTTATTAATTTACTCAAAAGACGTTCCATAGGAAGATTAAGGTTTTGTTGTTGTTGTACTAAATTTCTATTTCATTTGTTGGTTCCCTTGAACGTTTGTGATGGTACAACAGTATCCTGTGTAGGTGTTATTTTTGGTAACTGGAGATTATGATTGAATTTTACCGTATGTGAAGACGTCTCACCTAAGTATGAGTTTGTGCATATTACTATCTCATGCTGTATCTATGGTAAATAAAAAGTAATACAGAAAACCAGAAGTTATTAACCTCTTAGTATTATTTGACAATTTATACTCACATGCAAAGTTGGGATGACAACCGTGTGATGAGCCACATTCATTGCTCTGTCATCTTTGATGCA
>NW_015204878.1:0-1789 GCF_001447785.1 Gekko japonicus | reverse complement strand
GGAGATCCCTGCGGGTCCGGCTGCCTGCCCTTTCCCCCGCTTTGCTCTCCAGCCCTGGGCTCACTCCCCAAGTGGCCACTCCTCCGAAGAAGCAGGGAGGGCTCTGCCCACACCGCCAGACTCCTGTTCCGAAGAGCAAAATGGGCTTTTGGCTGTCCCAAGTCCGAACTGACAACTGACGCGTCCGCCGGTGCTGAGGACCTTGCCTCAGATGTTCAACGTACAGGAATTGCTAAGGCAGCAACTACACCATCTCAGGCTCACTCACTTGCTCGCCTTCTAACTTTGTACGTGCACCACTAAATGCCAGCAGTGCCCCTCGGCTCTCTACATAGGGCGAAGAGGACAAACCCAGCGCCAAAGGATAAACGGACACAAATCTGGCAGCAAGAGTCACAAGACTGGGAAACTTGTAGGAGAACGGGTAGGTAGCCGTCTTGGTCTGATTGGCTAATCTGCTGGCATTCACTGATCTTACTGGCCACCTGATCCAACTTCAGCCCTACTGATGCATCTTAGCTGCAACTGGCCCTTCCTAACGGCTGCCCCCCACCCTCTTTTTCCTGTAAGTGGGGCCTGAGGAGATTTCATTTCATTGTGTCTGACAAAGTGTGCTTGCACACTCAAGCTTATACTTTGAATAAAACTTTGTTGGTCTAAAGGTGCCACTGGACTCAAATTTTGTTTTGTAGAACACTTCAACCTTCCAGGGCATTCAATGGGTGACCTCAAAGTAGCTGTTTTATTGCAAAGGAACTTCAGGAACAGACTGGAAAGGGGAAATGCTGAGTTGCAAGCTATTACAACACTCGGAACAATGGAATCCCCAGGACTTAACAGGGATATTGGTTTCTTATCTCAGTACATATGCTAACCTCATTCAGCCCTTACATCTGTGTTCTCACCATTCCTCCAGATAACCAATCCCTCTTCATTTTATTTGGAATAATAGGTTAGAATAGTAGATGATAATGTAACATAACGAATAGTAGAATGTAATGTAATGTAATGTAATGTGGAATGGTACATTGGAATGTATTTCTCTAGTCCAGGGACAGGGGAGATAACTACACAGCCAGTTGCCCCATTTCAAAGAAGAAGAGGCTGTAAAGTCGCCTCCTTACTTGAGAGGAGACAGATGGAGGGTAATAGCGTGGTTTCAGTTAATTACTCTCAGCACTCCACAATTCAGGACACATCTGCCCATCCATCTCCAGTTTTGACATATTTATTTCCTTCACGGTTTCCCCTCGAAATTAAACCCATACAGATGGTGACCATATCAACTAAGCTTGTTTTATTCCTGTTTGGTCCTCAACTCTGTTAAATATCTTTATAGTGCTGTATGCTAATTTACTGCTCACCCTCCTCTGCCTATATGTATGGACTGGGAATTTCCACTTCATGGTATCTGAAGAAGTGTGTGCGCGCACAAAAGCTTATACCTTGAATAAAACTCTGTTGGTCTTAATGGTGCCGCCGGACTCAGATTTCATTTATACTGTAAGCCACTTTGAGCTCCTTAAGGAAGAAACCTGGCTACTAAATGTTTCAAATGAAATGAATATTACTAACTTAAAACCTTTTGCCCCACCTTTCTCCCCAAAGGGATCCCAGTTGAAAATTTAAGCACCTGACAGTCTCTTTATTGACCGTGAGCCCCAAGAGCCAGCCCACAAAGCTCTCGGTTCAGTTACGCCACTTTTACAGACGAGGTGAGGCTGCGCCTGAAAGAGCGACCGGGCCCCCAAGGGCTGCTTCCCACCCTGCTGCCCTTGCCTGGGGCTTC
>NW_015204877.1:0-2056 GCF_001447785.1 Gekko japonicus | reverse complement strand
TGAAGGAGTCCCAAGTGTCTGGGTTCATCCGGCCCTCACCCAGTCCTACTCGACAGAACTACTGGCTTGCCCAAGGTCATCCAGCAGCTGCAAGTGGAGTGGGGAATCAAACCCGGTTCTCCCAGATTAGAGTCCGCGCAGTTAACCACCACACCAAACTGAAGGAGTCCCAAGTGTCTGGGTTCATCTGGCCCTCACCCAGTCCTACTCCCCTTCGGAAGCTTCACAAACTAGTCTTCCCTCAGGGCGTACCGATGAGCAGGATATTGATGTCTCCTCGGAGGCGACTTCCGTTCTCCAGAACCTTCTCCACCCCGCCCAAGAGCATGCAGAGAATGGCCTTCTTGATGTACTCGTGCCCGTGGATACTGGGAGCCAGAGATCTTGCCAGCTGGTCGAAGATATCCTAAGCACAGGCATCAGAAGAAAGAAAAATGGCAAAGAAGTGGATAAGCACGCCCCCTCGTAAGAACATAAGGGAAGCCATGTTGGATCAGGCCAGTGGCCCATCCAGTCCAACACTCTGTGTCATAGAGTGGCCAAAAGCCAAGTGCTTCCCTCAGTGACGCACAAAAGGTTCAAAGGGTAAGGGGATGTGTGAAAAAACTTGCTGGGGTGGCGGCTTGGTTATGGTGTCAGTCAAAGACCTAGGGCGACTGGATTCGAATCCCCCCACTCCTCCACGGAAGCCTGTCAGGTGAGACCTGGAGCCAGTTGCCAACTGTCAGTCTAAACCTACCTTTATTTCCTTCACTATGTTTCCCCCCAAAATCAAACCCAAACAAATGGTAACCATAATTTAAGCTTGTTATTCCTGTTTGGTCCTTGAATCTGTTAAGTACCTCCATTATGCTGTATTCTAATTTACTGCTCACCCTCTACATATATGTATGGAGTCTGGATTGGTAATTTCCGTTTCATTGTTTCCAAAGAAGTGTCCGTGCACACCAAAGCTTATACCTTGAATAAAACTTCTGTTGGTCTTAAAGATGCCACTGGACTCAAACTTCGTTTTGGTGTACCCTGGTAAGGCTGCCTTTCAGCAAGTACAAAGGGCAGAGCTTTCCAAATCCTTTCACATATACACACACACACACCCAGGAGCATGCGTGTCCTTAGCACGTGTGAGTGATCTAGGTGTGTGGGTCTGCTTTCTTAAACAGGAGAAGCTTTATTGCTTACGATTAAGCTAGAGTGCATGCTTGGAAAATAGCTGTCAAGTCTAATGGTTACAAATCTAAGGAAAATAATATACAAACGTTAACTCCAGCTCAGTTACAATGCAAGACCATTAGTTCTGACAAAGGAAGCAAACACAGCCCCAGGCCCCTGAATGTACCATTGAAGAGGAGTCTGGGTCCCAGTGTGAATGCCACAGCCTCTGGGCAAAGCATGCAACAGACGTATCATAAACGTACACTTCTCAGGGAGCCTTGGGAGCGCCCTTTGGCAAACGTGACACTGGTGGTGGTGCAAAGTGCCCGTCAAACCACAGCCGACTTATGGCCACCCTGTAGGGTTTTTGAGGCAAGAGACGTTCAGAGGCGGTTGGCCGTTGCCTGCCTCTGCGTAGCAACCACTGACTTCCTTGGCGGTCTCCCGTCCAAGTACTAGCCAGGGCCAACCCTACTTAGCTTCCAAGAGCTGATGAGGTCGGGTTAGCCTGGGTCATCCAGGTCAAGACAGAGCTGCAGAGATATTGCCTGCCTCTGCATGGCAACCCTAGATTTCCTCAGTGGTGCTGACAAGTAGCAGCTGACTTATGGGTTTTCAAAGCAACAGACATTCAGAGGCGGTTGGCCATGGCCTGCCTCTGCGTAGGAACCCTGGACTCCCTTGGTGGCCTCCCTTCCAAGTACTAGCCCGGGCCGACCCTGCTTACCTTGCAAGATCTGACAAGATCGGGCTGACCTGGGCCATCCAGGTCAAGCCAGAGGTGCAGAGGTAATTTGCCACTGCCTGCCTCTGCACGGCAACCCTAGACTTCCTCAGTGGCGCTGACAAGTAGCAGCTAATAGCAACGCGTCGGGTTTTCAAAGCAAGAGACATTCAGAGG
>NW_015204876.1:0-2073 GCF_001447785.1 Gekko japonicus | reverse complement strand
CAAATGAGTTCGACACCCCTGCTTTAGCCAGTGGATCAAATTTAGAAAACTTTAACTCAATTAAAATTCTGGCCCACAATTCACTGGGTTGGATATTTCTTAAATATTATTTTAAAAAACAAGCCTTGGACAGCGGGTGCTGGCTTAGAACAGCTGTGCGATCTCAGTCCCCAAAGTGGGAGTAAAAGGTAAAGGTAAAGGTAAAGGTTCCCTTGCTCGAAAGCCAGTCGAGTCCGACTCTAGGGTTGCGGTGCTCATCTCCGTTTCCAAGCCGAAGAGCCAGCGCTGTGCGAAGACGTTTCCGTGGTCATGTGGCCGGCATGACTAAACGCCAAGGCACACGGAACGCTGTTCCCTTCCCACCGAAGCTGTACCTCTTTATCTACTTGCAATTTCTTGCTTTCGAACTGCTAGGTTGGCAGGAGCTGGAACTAGAGACGGGAGCTCACTCCATCATGCGGCACACTCGGGTCTTGAACCGCTGAACTACAGCCTGCAGTTCATTTCCAGATCAGGAAATGTCTGAATATTTGGGAGTAGAGACTGTGGAGGGCAACGTTTGGAGAGGGGAGGAACCGCAGCAGGGTAGAATGAATGGGATATTTGGTTAATATAGCAGAGTTTGCCCAGCCACAGAAGCACAATACTGCGTGCAGTAAAGGAATCTCCCAAGACAGGAGGCCCTGGTGTGATATGGTCCATGGGGTCACGAAGAATCAGACGCGGCTGTGCAACTGAACAACAACGAAAATGTATTCAAGTAAATCCTGTTTATAATCAGGTTGCAAGCAAAAGACGAGAAAGGAGCCTAATCCAAAGAGTACTTTCCCGGTCACAAACGGCCAGCTTGTGTGTGGGAGTATGGGGGCATTGTCTCTACGGGAGAGACCTGCAGAGACGTGTGTCTCCGTGGAAAGCCATGTGCAGTGGGTGAGAGGACAAAGGGAGAGAGAGGAGGGGTCAGAGGGCAGCTCCCAGGCTAAGCCAAAGAGAGGCCTCCCATTCAAGGAGACAACACCTAGACACACGTTGAGTGGTGTAGCGCCCCCCAGTGTCCTGGCATGCTGAGTCACTCACTCCAACAAGGATGCCCTGGACTCCACCCTCCAAAGCAGCCCTTTCTTCAAAAAGAACTGATCTCTGTAGTCTGGAGATCAGTTGTAACCAATGTTCCCTGTAAGCTGCGGAGGCTTGTGAGCAAAAATTCTACTTTGTGAGCTACTGGTGTTAAACTTGTGAGCGAGCCATTTGGCTCCTGCATAAATTAGTTTGCTCTGGAGCCCTCCTTCCTGAGCTGAGACAAAAATGTGTGAGTCGGAGGCTAAAAGACTGTGCGCTAGCTCACACTAACTCAGCTTAGAGGGAGCATTGGTTGTAACTGTGGGAGATCTCCATGCCCCACCTGGAGATTGGCAACCCTAACAGGGGGCATCTCTGACAAACTCCGTTCTTGCTGTGGTCTGTGTCAGCATCACCTTGTGGTGGTGGTGGGGGACACATCATGAACGATTATTCCTTCCTATGCAAATGCCTGATGATACAATGCATGAATCGTTCCGTTAAAATTCACTGTAGATCAACGGAGATTTCTTGCATGGGGTGACATCTGTTGGCCGCGTGCCAGAAAGAATGGGAGAGAGCAGAAACCTACAGCTCATGCCAGAACTGATGTCCGGAGGGCTGCTGGCCTGGCAGACCTGATCCCCTCTCAGGCATCAGCAGGGGTCATTTCATAGAAAAAGAGGTGCAGGAGCTCCTTTGCATAACTCATTTGCATATGCCACACCCCCTGACAAAGGGCAGGCATGTTTAAAATGCCTTTCCATTCCCCATCTGGGGCATTTAAGAAAGGCACTTAAATCCCTCCAGGCGGCAGGCGGGCTCTGCAGCCCTTCCCTGGACCGTTCGCCTCAGCAGGCAGGCCAGGAAAGGTGGTGGGGGCCCCCGCCCCTAGGCTCCTTACTGCCGGAGTGCCATTCCGGTGCATTCTGGCAGGAAATGACCCCTGGGCATAAGCCAGGCCCAAGTGAAGAAGAATAAGAAGAATAGGTTTTTATAGGTTTTTAAGGAGCC
>NW_015204875.1:0-1917 GCF_001447785.1 Gekko japonicus | reverse complement strand
AAAACTGGTTCTCCCAGATTAGAGCCCGTTCTCTTAACAGTCACACCAGACTGGCTCTCACTGTACCCAACTGAGGTCCCTCTCCCTCAACCCTGCCCTCCCCAGACTGCATCCCCAAATCCCCAGGGCTTTCCCAACTTGGAGGTGGCAACCCTACATGAGTGTCATAGCTGAAGGGGGATTTGAATACAGGTGGAAGATCTGAACCCAAGTCTCCCAGGTCCTAGTCTAGTAGGCCATGGTGGCCCTTGCCCATTAAATGGAGCAGATGTTGTGAGAATCTCTCCTCCCTGCTGAATTCTGCACATCAAATGGCAGGGAGAGGCATCCTTGAGCCGGCAAAGCTGGGTTTCTTTCTGGATAGTGGGCAGATGCATTTGGTCCAACGCAGGGGTCGTTTCGTAGAAAAAGAGCTAAGGGAGCTCATTAGCATAACTCATTAGCATATGCCACACCCCCTAACATCATAAGGCCCGGCAGTGGACCTGTAAGGCCGGCGGGAGTGCGAGGAAGCCCCGCCAAGGCCCTCCCTGGTCCCAGGCAGGCAGGGGTGGGGAGAGGCAAGGAGGAAGCAACTTACCCTCCCTCTTCTCCTGCCTCCTCCTGGCTGAATGAGGGCCGGAAGCAGGGGGCGGCCGGAAGCAGGGGGCGGGGCTTCGTCATGTGCCCGTCCCCCGCACCTCACCCGGGGGAACTGCGATCCCCCGCGTTCCCCCCCGAAATGACCTCTGGTCCAACGGCTTTGTACGTCTGTGTTGCAGTGCTTAGAGCTGAATCCACAGTGCTGGATTGTGCTGCCATGACGCAGGTTTACTTCCTTGTTTACTCTGAAGCTGCTTCCTGTGACCTCTCGGGTGAGGCTCAGTTCTCTGGACTTTGGAAGGTGTCCGCTGCATCCCCCGAAGGGCAGCGCCTCTCCCTGTCAACCCTGAAAACATTCACTGCAGAGAGGCTGGGCAGGGCTTCTGAGCAGACATTTTGGAGGGGAGAGAGGAGGAGAGCAGTGTGGTGTGTTGACGTTCCACTCCGTGACTCTGCTCACCAGAGGTGACATGGAGCCGGCCGATCTTTGGCCTCTCGTCTTCCTGAGCCTCTTGGCACAGACAAGTAGGTGACAGGGGCGATGTGACCGGGGCTGGCAGTTCCTATTCCTCATCCCCCATCCCTTGCTTGTTCCCCTCCCGCCGTGCCACTGTGTGACACAGAGTGTTGGCCTGGATGGGCCATTGGCCTGATCCAACATGGCCTCTCTTATGCTCTTATGAGAAGCTGGTGGGCACCGTTTATGCCCATTATGGCTTTGCAGATCCATGCAGCCATCAACCAGTCCCAAGGAGCCCCGAGGTCCTGATAAGAGCCCCCACATGTCTGACCAAGTACAACCCTCCTCTCTGCCCCCCTCCCCACTATTCTGTGACATCCTGAATGAACAACGCAAAGGCCTTGCTCCTCCTGTGGTCCGTTTATTGATTTTTATTGAAACATCCATGTCCCGTCTTTCTCCAAGGAGTCAAGGTGGTTTAAAAAGCCAATGTGGTGCGGTGGTCAAGCTATTACTGATTTTCATTGAAATGTACATGTCCCATCTTTCTCCAAGGTCACGGAAGTGATGTCATCACAGGGGTGCTGCTCTACTTTTTGGGCAAAGCAAGACTCTATGGTTTGCGGCCATTTTGACCATAGAGTTTTGCCCAAAAAGTAGAGTGTCGCCCTGACATTGGACTCCATGGCACCATATCCTTTCTGAGCTCCCTCCCTTTCTTGCACTTCGACCTCCCCAGTCTCTGCCCCAGATCTCTAGGAATTTTCCAGCTCAGAGGTGGCAACCTACCCAAGTATCTGGGAGATCGGGGGTCCAATCTGTCAACCGTGCCGTGAAAGCTTGCTGGGTGATAGGGTTGCCAAGTTGATCTTCGC
>NW_015204874.1:0-1756 GCF_001447785.1 Gekko japonicus | reverse complement strand
TTTGTGCACATTCATATCCCCCCCCCCCCGCTCTTTGTTTATATTTTAAAAGGGGCAAGCACTGAAATTATATTAGTGCAGATTTCATTTCTAACAAAGAACACATGCATTTTGTATCCCACTAAACACAACCAAATGGAAAAAAGTGACATGAGATTCAGACTTTTGTATTCTGTATTGGAGAATATGTCAAAGCAACACAATGAAACTGGGAGAAAGCTGTTTGTTTTATTAAGAGATAAACATTCAAAAGTTGGCACATTGACTGGAGAGCCTTTTCTAAAGTTTGTCTGAGCAATTCAAGCTATAATGAATGGTGAGGGGGCACTGATAAAAATTTCCGGATGGTTTGATTAGAGTAAAGAATCAGTATGAGAGAATCGGGAAGGATAAAACTGATTACCGTCACCTGGAAGAGCTACAACAACAAAAAAACAAAGTGTCTGTGTATGTTTCTCTAAACTCCCAAGTACATTATTTAGAACTAGCTTCAAGTTCTTTAGAGGCAGTAACTTTTTAGGGGCATTGTATCCACTACACAAGCACTAGATTAAGTAGACCAATTTCTAGGAGGTGCAACACTTCACACTCATTACCCATCCATGCAAAAGGACTACTATGCAAAATGTACAGTGTACTTGGTCACTTGGTCTGTAGCAATAAAAGAGCTACATTTCCAAGTTAAAAATCCAAGGGAAATAAAAATTATAATTAAAAAAAATACTAAACTGCTGTGCAGAACAGAAATTCTGGTAAAACTTGGCAGATTCCCCAGGTTGTGTTGTTCCTCTTCTTTTACAAAGGCATTAGATACTGTTATTTTAATTGGTTAATATCTGTTTTATAGCAGTAAAAGTAAATGGAAATGAATTCTGATTCTGTAATTACTACTCACACAAACAGTATATAATGTCCTGGGAGCTGACTTTGCTCAGTTTCTAACAGAATGAAAAGCAGTAGATACATTGACACTGTAAGCAAATTAGGGTCACTGTGCTTGATATACCAATATACTTTAAAAGGAAATTATGTGAAAAAGAAATGTAATGTTAATAAAAGTTTTCATGGAAAAAATAGCTGGCGGCACTGATAACAGTAAAAATGAATGTTGATGAACTCTGTCAAGAAGTTGAATACTATCTTTATCACTTACAATCTGTAGCACTTTATAAAGCTAATGTCTTTATCAAGAAGTTCAATACTATCTCCCCCATGTCTTAATTAGGATTTGAGAGTTTGTACTCATGGGTGCTAATCTTTGCTATCTTAAGAAAACTTCCCCGGGAGTAAACTCTACCAAACTTACTAGGGATGGGCACAAACTGGGAAAATATGGTGCGGTTTGTGGTTCACGGCGGACCTACAAACTGACCAAGGTACTGTTAAGGACAAAAACTCACTCGTACAAACTGAACCAGTTCAGGAAGTTCATGATATGGTAGAATGTCCCCCAGTGTGCTAGAGACACCAAGCTCACAGTGATCTCTGGCTGATTCTCCTCTAAGGGGAGGGTGTGGTTTGGGGAAGGGAGGGACCATAGCATGGGGGCTCAGTTATCCCACCCCCAATGGTGCCCCCAGGAAAGTGCTTTCTGGGAAAATGAGATGCAGGTTCAGGAGGTTCTGGAGTGTAATGAATGCCCACCCCCCAGTAAGCTAGAGAAACCAAACTCACAGCACATTTTTGGCTGACTTTTTTCTACCTTCCTTCCAAGATTGGTGAGGATTGGATTGGATTTAAGGGGTCTGAGTTATGC
>NW_015204873.1:0-1897 GCF_001447785.1 Gekko japonicus | reverse complement strand
GTACATTAAGACTTGGTAGAACAGACCAGAAATGACCCTAAGGCTCTCTGGAAGGCACTCCTACTTTCCCTAATGGTTTTCCCTCTTGTAAAGGATTTGAACCACGGGAAAAGTTCCAACCCCTCTTGTGAAGGATTTGACCTGCGGGGAAGGATTCTCCCTTGGGTAAGGGCAGCACCCATGGGAGAAAGAGGTTCAGACAGGCTGAATCACCCTGAAACCTATCTAAATTACAGTTTGAAATTCTCTTCCCTTGGTTAAGAGCCACAGCTCATGGGAGAGGAGGTTCAGATGAGTTGGGGTGCTCTGTAACCTTCTTAAAATTCTTTTGTTGGGTTTTGAGACAGGGAGTGGCCTTATCCTCAGTCTCAGGGATAACCTCTTAACCCAATTTTGGCACTCAACCTTTTCTTATGGCACTCAGCCTTTTCTGGTGAGAGAGCTAGGCTTGTCCCAGGAAAAAAAAAAGGGTGCTGGGCAATGCACCCTCTAAGCTGTGGAGTCTTGTGAGCAAAAATTCTACTTTGTGAGCCGCTGGCATTAAAGTTGTGAGCAAGCGATTGGGCTGCTGCATCAGTTAGTTTGCTCTGGAGCCCCATCCTTCCTGAGCAAAGACAAAAATGTGTGAGCCAGAGGCTAGAAAACTGTGAGCTAGCTCACACTAACTCAGCTTAGAGGGAACACTGGTGCTGGGTTTACCAGATATTTGAGTTATCGTTCCCCCTTTTCTACAAGGGACTGGTCATTCCACCGACTTGCTGAGCTTGATTCTACCTCTAAGGTGAAGCTGTGTGCGGTGTGGTGTGGGGAGTATGATGCAGGGGAGGAAAGGAAACTAGAGCCCTTTAATACACTTCTTCAGATCCCATCCAGCCTGGGAATGGCTGTAGGGCTTTGTGAACTCAACCCCTTGCATTCAGGCAGTGACTGGTTATAGCAGCTTTCGCCTAGCAGTCACACTGGTGCAGCTGACCAAGTCCAACTGAAGGAGGTGAAAAGGGAGTTGCCAAACCCGAGACAGATTGCACACTAGTGCCACTCATGCAGATGGAAACAACTCACACATGCCTAGAACTGATGATCTGGGGGGGAAATTTCTCCTATGTCTGCCCGCCTGAAAAACACACATCGACTCACGTGTATTCAGACGTGCAGGGTTATGCCCACATCCTCCACCAGTAATCTGTTAGCCAAATTGCCTTGATTTATTAATAACAGTAGGGAATAAGAATATTAAATGGCAACAGGCTTAATTATGGGACCAATAACCTATGTATACGGGAGTCCAATTTATCCAGATCCCAGAAATAGATGCAGAGGCTAGATCTTATAAAATAAAATCTTTACTGAAGGATTTTCACACATACAAACATAAAATCAAGTATTCACACACAATACAGAACTAAGAATTTAGATAGAAAGGTACAGAGACAGTTGCATTAACAAGAAATATCATTGGTGGGCGATACTTTACCTGTCCAATGTGACGAGATGATCCTGCAGTGAAAAAGGGGGTGACTGGCAATGCACGTGGAAGGTTCTAAACAGCACTATAATGGAACCAGTAAGGTAGGGTGGGGTTAAGAGGATGAGAAGAGAGAGAGAGAGCAATGGGGTGATGCTCTCTTTTTATACCCTAAAGTGACTGGAAGCTGATGCTTTACTAGTCATGTAGCCCCCAGGAAGTACTAGGGAAATCCAGTTACTAATGGCCAGGAGAATAGGATTGATGGTTGGGCAATAATATTTGACTAATGGTGACACCTCTTAGTGAGACAAAGGAAAGAAAAGAATAGTAATGTCTCAGCTCCATTGATGGTAGTTGTTCTCAATGACTTGATGATCGACAGCTGCGTTATCAGGCTGGGTGTGTCGAGGTTTGCGCGGTGCTAGCCCA
>NW_015204872.1:0-2039 GCF_001447785.1 Gekko japonicus | reverse complement strand
AGAGGCAGTAAACCTTTGAATACCAGTGCTAGGGGGAGGGCACTGCCTTCTTTGCTGTGTTTGTTGGCTCTTCAAGACAATTAATTTCTGCTATGTGAAACAGGACCCTGGATTAGATGGACCATTGGTCTGATCAAGCATGATGCATGTTTTTCTTATATTGCACTTGTTATCAGATTTAAGTATGTGAAGCAACGGTACCCAGAGATTAGAAAGAAAACATCTCCAAGAGGAATTTTTTTGGAGGGGGTTCTTTTTTGGAGGGGATTCTTTTAAATCCACGCCATTTACCAGAAAAGATAGGGTTGGCTCAAGTGTCCTAGACAGCATGGGGTGACGGTTATTCTGTGTAAGCAGAAAGAACTGCCCAGCAACCAAAAGACCCAGTTATTGGTCACATCTGATCACCAAAGTCAAACGGGATATATTCAACTGTTGAACATATTCACCACGATATTCAGAGAGTCTCTACTTACTGTAACGCCATGGTAAAAAATGAAGAGCCTTAAATGTAACAATATGAACCTGAATATGAGAGATAATACACATTTCCCCCTATTTTTAAGATGCCTGTTTTTAGTATTCTGCCCTGATAAGTTTGAAGGCTCCTAAGTCTAATGAGCATTCAAATCTCCTGGGTATTTCTGTCTGTGAGCTTGCAGGGTTCACTTCACTTCCAGTCCCAGAGTCTCATTAACTATATGTTCAACAAAGCACAAGGCAAAAGAGCTATGTTCCTGAAATACATGCATGTGTTGTACAGAAACAATGACATTTACCTAGTACCATTTTTTTAAAAGTCAGCTGCAGGTGCTACTACTACAAGTAAAACAGTGCAAATGGTACCCGTAACGGTGTATGTTATGTCCTATTTAGAGACTGTACTGCTATGAAAATACTTAGAATTGAGACATGAGTTATAGCACAAGCTCCTGTGCAAACCAATTCTGTTTGTTTTCTGAAAAGAAAGCACATCAGGGCAGTTCAGAGACAATAGCCTTAGGCTGCTTGTTTGGATCAAGAATGTCTTTCATCTTGATTTGTTAATTTATTCTGATGGCAGACCCAACTTGTAGAATGAGTCCTTGTGAGTACAGAAGAACACAAATTTGCTTCTATTAACTATGACCAACACAAATCCATCCTAGCCTATCTGACTTCTGTGGGCTGTTTGCTGCCCATGGAATAAGGTTGGAAGGGGTAGATGTTGCAGCTATGGGGTGTGAGGGGGGGGGGAGACTCTGAGGCAACTGCTTTCTGGATTCTCTGGGGCAAGTGATGCTCTGTCATCTTGGTGCTTGGGGGGGTCAACAGTGGGAGGGCTTCTAATGTCCTGGCCCCACTGCTGGACCTCCTGATGGCACTGGTATTTCTGGCCACTGTGTGACACAGAGTGTTGGACTGGATGGGCCTTTGGCCTGATCCAACATTGGCGTCTCTTATGTTCTTATGTTCTCTTAAAAGGTGACAGAAACAATCAAACGCCTAAATGCAGCATTCCAGCAACTCACACATAGAGACAATGAGAACTATTGTAATAATCAGTGTAAAGAAATAGAAGAGAGAACAACAAAAATGGAAGAACAAGATATCTGTTCCACAGTTTTCAAGAAATCAAAGGGAAATTTAAAGCATGGTTAGGCATGCTGAAAGATCAACACAGAAGTACATTAACTGAACATGGAAAGATGGGGAAAATACACTGAAGAACCATACAAAAGAGATGAAAGGACGACATATTCCTTCCAAGAAGACTCTTTTGAAGAAGAACCTACAGTTTTATAAAGCAAAGTGAAAGCTGCACTGAGAGAAATTGGGAGAGACAAATCACTAGGAGTAGACGGGATATCAATAGAGTTATTTCAAGCCACAAAAATGGAGTTCATCAAAATCTTAACAAGACTGTGCCAACAAATATGGAAAACAAAACAATTGCCTATTGACTGGAAATGCTCAATTTACACCCCAATTCCGAATAAAGGAGACGTCAAAGACTGCAGCAACAATGCAGTCATCATAAGTCAGAAGTGACTCGACAG
>NW_015204871.1:0-1943 GCF_001447785.1 Gekko japonicus | reverse complement strand
GCAGTCACTTGACTTTTAAAACAATGGATCCCTCCCTGTTCAGATCTGCTTGTAAATGATGGAAAGTTATGTAGAGAATGAAAGGCATGTAGAGAATGATCCAGCTTTCCTATTGGTATACTGGATCTGAGACACTCTCTTCTGATACAGACTTTAGCCTGTGACAATTCTAGGCCTCAGTTTCCTATTCAGGGTGCAGGGTTAGCAAAAGATCCAAGGAGAAAAGGCTTGTCTGTTTAATAGAGTCTTAATGTGGGGAAATGCTCAGCTGAGGTTGTTCATGGCATCGGGGTGAATAGCATCACTGGATAGCTGGCAACACTACTGAGGAATATCAGTAATTACTTCACTTGATCAGGGCTAACATAAGCCCTATGACCATTGTGCAGTGCCCTGCATATCAAAATGTCTGTGCACATGCAAACATTGCTGTGAAAATGTGGTGGAATTTCTAAAGCATTCTATGAATGTCTTGGGAAAGGGGGATCTAGGGGACCTGAGGCAACCCACTTCCCCAGCAGTGATAAAAGGGTCACAAGCAACCTGGGGTGTCGTTATGCTTCATGTGCACTTCATGCACTTTAGGCATGTGGATGGAACTCGGCTGACCAGACACCAGTTTTTGGACCATTACGGCCCAGGCTTTGAGATTTTTTGGGCCTTTCTGGAAAACAGTTTGGACCCGCACCTTCAGACTTGGGGTGGTATCCACAGCAGCAGCATGATCCCATGCAGGGAATGGCAGGGCTCAAGGCTATTGGACAGATCAGGCACACCTTGAAGGTTGGATTAGGCTGCTATTTGCCACACACCCAAATTCAGACTGATTGCACAGACCTGTACATGGTTGATGGCGTTCACATGTCAGAAAAAGGGAATGATATTTTTCTGTAGGATTTGTGTCAAAGGCTTATGGCAGCATTAGGTATTTAGTGGGTGCAGGGGTCTAAACAGAGGTTTGACCCTTGAGGTGGCTGAGTTTGGTTTAAGGAAAATTTGCTGTGGCTTGGTAAGCACCAATTAGCAACACGGAAGGGTAGCGGGGTCTGTCAGGATCATCACTGCAACCTTGCGGCCAGGGATGAGGAGGGCAGACTGCCTTTTGGATTGCCTTGATGGATACTCTACACAGGCCATGTGGCTGTGGGTGAGGCGCCATCATGGCATATTCCATGGCTGGGCTGCCCGGGTTCGAGCCGCTTACAGCAGGCTACACCCTGAAGGCCAGGTGCATTGCCTGTGTTATGGCAAGGGTGGGATTTTGGTGACCCCAGGCCTTGACCATGCTGCTGCATACTGCTTGCCCTTGCCCTTGTTTTTGTAAATAAATAAAGTGGCCTTTAGTTTCCCAACTACTGTTGTATGACTCTTTCTTCCGTCTATGAGGGCAAAGTTTGTTAGTCTTAAAGGTGCTACTGGGCTTTTTACTATTTTCCAGCAACAGACTAACATGACTAACTCCTCTGGATCTGTGCTGTGTAGATGACGCACTGTTGCCAAGAAGCAGCAGAAGAAATTCAATTTATATCAGTGGAATTTCTAAAGCATTCTATGAATGTCTTGGGAAAGGGGGCTCTAGGGGACCTGAGGCAACCCACTTCCCCAGCAGTGATAAAAGGGTCACAAGCAACCTGGGGTGTCGTTATGCTTCATGTGCACTTCATGCACTTTAGGCATGTGGATGGAACTCGGCTGACCAGACACCAGTTTTTGGACCATTACGGCCCAGGCTTTGAGATTTTTTGGGCCTTTCTGGAAAACAGTTTGGACCCGCACCTTCAGACTTGGGGTGGTATCCACAGCAGCAGCATGATCCCAGTTCTGTGATATATCCAGCCCTCACCTGGAGGCTGGCAACCTCATTTCCAACTAAGAAAAAATTCAGGCGACCATAACCCGCCCACCAAAATGACTGGTATCCTGCTTCACTACTGGTTGTAGGG
>NW_015204870.1:0-2228 GCF_001447785.1 Gekko japonicus | reverse complement strand
CTTACATAAAAAGTTAAAACAGCTAAAAACATAACACATTTATAAGGTGCTAAATATACAATGGCTCCGGCCACACGTGCCGGAAAACGCGCGGGGGGGTGTGTCGCTATTTGTGCCGGCGCAATTAGACCCGCCGCAATGTGATCAGATGCGTCGGCGGCATACCACCGTCCTTCGGTGCATGCACTTCAATAAAGACGGCTGGAGGGAGAAGCCACGTCAGCGCGATCACACGGACGGAGTCCGTCGGCAGCCCGTGGCAAACCATTTGCCAGTACTTTTGGTCAGGTACTTTTTAACCGCACATTTTTGGTGGAACACCATTGTTGGCCACAGGTGCGCTACGCCCACCAGATGTTGCGGTGTGATCGCGCTTGGAAAATCCGCCCAACATTCGTGGCTCTCCCACGGCAAATTCGGCATGTGAACGGGGCCGATGTTACATATAGGATGGTGAAAATGCCGTTTCAATGTTAGCTGCAGTGGGTGAACAGTCAGCAGCCAGTTTGGTGTAGTGGTTAAGTGTGTGGACTCTAATCTGGGAGAACCAGGTTTGAGTCCCCACTCCTCCACTTGCACCTGCTGATGTGACCTTGGGTCAGTCACAAGCTCTGGCACAGCTGTCCTTGAAAAAGAGCAGTTTGTGTCAGAGCTCTCTCAGCCCCACCCACCTCACAGGGTGTCTGTTGTGGGGAGGGGAAGGGAAAGGAGTTTGTCAGCCGCTCTGAGACTCCAAGTGAAGGGTGGGGTATAAATCCAATCTCTTCTCTCTCTTCTTCTTCTCTTCTTCTTATAGGGACTGTTATGCAGGTCCCATAATATATTTCAATTTGTACTGGTGCAGCGCAAGGCCGTCAATGATGACTTCCAGGGCACAGGGTCTTAGACCTATATTAACCTATTAAGTGCGGCTCCTCGGTTGAATACCTGGTGGAAGAGCTCCGTCTTGCTGGCAGGAATGGAGTTCTGGAACCTCTTCAACGAAATTATTTTTAAAATGTTTAAAAGCTCATGAATTTTCAGTATACAGATTAAGAACTTCATTTCCCTCTTGGGAGTTCTGGCACCTCTTTTTCAAAAAAAAAAAAAAAAAAGGAAAAAAGCGCGCCCTGACCAAGCCTGATGTGGCCTGAGAAGGGCCAAGAAGAGCAAATGTGTTGTCTGGGAATTCCTGGAGCTGTTCCGCTGCAACACACTTATTCATTGCTGTCCCCTTCTGAATCTGAGAGAGCTTATCCACTCTCAGCGAGGTGCTGATAACCATGGCAAGGAATCCTCTTTGCTCTTCCCTGCTTCGTACCACAATGTAGGTATGAGGCTAGAGTAACAACTTCCTGCTCACCTATCACATGATGAATCACCACGATGGAGCAATTGGTGCTATAGCTCCAGGGGGAAGCAGCAGAGCAACGTTTGAGTCCAGCCGGGCACCTTTAAGACCAACAAAGTTTAATTCTGGGTATAAGCTTTTCCAGGGCTCTTTTTGTAGAAGAAGCCCTGCAGGAACTCATTAGCATAATAGGCCACACCCAACACCAGAAACCCATTAGCATATTAGGCCACGCCCCTGCCAGCACAGCTCATTAGCACATTAGGCCACACCCCCATATTACCAGAAGTGTGGTCATCCAGCCACACCCACCTTTTGCTTCTTATTCTGTTTACCTTGTTTGTGGTCAAAACCCAGGGGCTTTTTTTGGAGCAGGAACTCCTTTGCATGTTAGGCCACACACCCCTAATGTAGCCAATCCTAATGAGTGTCTGCTGTTGGGTGTGGCCTGTTATGCTAATGAGCTCCTGCTGGGCGTGGCCAACTCGGGAGCCAGCCGGAACTCCGTTCCTGTGCGTTCCTGCCCAAAAATAGCCCTGATTTTGTGTGCATGCACAGTTTGTCAGATACATTGGTGCTGTACTGTTAGACCACTGAAGTTCAGGGCTGGGTGAACAGAGATAGCAGACACACAGTCCCAGAGTTCAGTAGTAGCATACTCCATGCTCCATGGGGGACAGTTTCTGAACTGTGGCTCCCCTTCTCTGAACCAGCATGTTTTACTATACTAGGCTCATAAACGTAACATGGAGTTGAGTGGCGGAAGGGCCACAGTGCCAAATTCTCATGGGTCTGATGAAAATCTGTTGGGTATTCATCCCGTGAGGCTTCAAAGTTCCCATGTAATTAATTTGCCGATTGGAATGGTGAGTGAAAAGTATGCAGACGGGGAGTGATT
>NW_015204869.1:0-1874 GCF_001447785.1 Gekko japonicus | reverse complement strand
TTTTTATTGTGTGAGGAAGTCTTGTTTCTACCAGCAGAATTTTACCGTGGGGATCCCGGCCTATGCGAGGAGCAAAGGTTCCCAAGCCAGGGTTGCAGGCCTTTGGGATGTTCTTTTAAGTATGTTCCCATTGACATGAACGGGAGACATGTACCAGTAAAGCAAGTATCACCCATTCATTTAACAAAACTTACAGAGGACTGATGAACAGTGGAAAATAAGATCCTCTTTTAGATTTCCCTAGATATGAAAACCATGCAGAGCCTTTGTTTTTTTAAAGAGAGACTTTTTTTTCAAGGTGGGGGGGGTGTTTGAGAAGATAGTTTTAAAAACCTGGATTATAATTTGATTGGCTCTTTCTTTGACATCTGCAAACTCAGGAGGAAAAAAGCTCAAAATGTTTTCTCAAAGTAATTTCTCATTGATTTTCAGTAAGCCATAAAATCCCATAAAAATGAAGCATAATCAGTGTTAAAATATGGGTAACGTTTGAATGGCAATCAATCAAAGGGTAAACCTTGATGGGGCCGAGGAAGCTGGTCTTTTCCAATTTGTTCCCTGCCAGTGTTATTTACACAGTTACTCTTGATGTCTTGATCCTCACAGACACATTTAGTCCCATTATCAGTAATAGTTTGTTCCATTATAACTTTTTGGTGCATGTATATATATTTTTAAAGCTATCAGATGAGTACACATATATAACTTGCAGCTGAATGGGTAAATGAGCGTATCTTTACTAGACGATCACCCTGTGAACAAAATCCTATTTTGCCTCTCCCTAGAAAATCTGCTTCAGAGTAACTTTTACGAATGTACGCACTGATGAGATAACTCAGACTGCTGCGCAGTAAACATGGTGCCAGTTTGGATGCTTTAAAATCTTTCATGCACAGTAGCCCCATGGAAGAAGCAACATAGCTGCAGATACAGGCACTGCTTCCTGCAAGTGTCAACACAAAAGTGCAGTGGTTAGAAAAACACACCGCTGTAATGAATACCGGCACCTCTGTGTGTTCTTCTCCGAATATTTTCTGGACTTTTGCCCGGTTTGATGTACCAGCCCCGCTGTTAGGCTGAAATGGCGGTCAGCCGTTTAAACCCAATAGCAGGGCGGGTCTGCCTGTCGGCTATTGAACCTTTCTGATTCTTTCTTCCCCCACTTCAAAGCAGGGGGAAAGCAAAAAGGACAGGTTAAATGGCTGCCAGCCATTTAACCCTTTCCAGGAGAAAGTAGGTCCAAACTGGCTGGTTCAGGCATTTTGGGCTCCGTTTGGGACAGCCCCGAACTGCACCGGAATTTTTGGGTTCATGTGAGCCCACTTTTGGGTTCATGTGAGTTGTCTGTTGTCCATGTGGCTCTGGCAATATAGAGGTTTTAAAGACATCTGGACTGGCCTGTTAACTTTGTAGAACTGTCTGGTGGATGTTTTAGATGCCACATAATGGCCTTTGTCTTCCACCTTTGTGGCAGTTCCACTATTTTTCTGTGAAGTTTGACTTTCCGAAGCATTGAATGACTATGCAAATTTAGGGTGGAACTGGATGTGCCTTTTTTTGATGTCATCTTGTCTCCTCACTTGCCCTCCCCCGCTCCTCAAGTCGGATGGGGACCACTGTATGAGCTCCGTCCCACCTCTTGAAGTCGACTACTGTATCCTGGAAGCGTTCGCAAAAGCGGGCGAACGCTTCGCACCATTCAGAGTTGTTTGCTTGAAACACTATTCAAGTTTTGGAGAGAATTTGCCTGCCGTGTAAAGGCATACGAATGAGAGATTCTTGCAATTGTTTTAAAATTAAAAAAAAGAAAAAGTTCTCATAGTTTTTGATTCCAGGGGTCTTTTTGTTGTTGTGGTGGTAACTGTTTCCAAGCA
>NW_015204868.1:0-1896 GCF_001447785.1 Gekko japonicus | reverse complement strand
CTCATCAGAGCCACGTGCGGCGTGTCAAAGAGTCACGTGTGACTCCCAAACCGAATATAATTGTCCTATTACGTTCAGAACTTCTTAGCATTCTCGGCTTAAAAACCCTACAATGAGCCTGTCATGATCTGGGCTGTGCAAGCAAAGACCTAGCAGGCCCCGGGAGCCTGAGTAGCAGTGGGAGGAGGCCGGGCCTACAACTCCCAGAAACCCCTGCGAGGTTTTGGTGCCAATTTTAGCCAATCACAGGGAAAGGGGACTTATAACAAAACAGCTGGTACAGAAGAAGAACAAAAGGCCAGAAGGAAGGCTGAGGCAGGGAAGAGACCCTCATCCTCAGAGGAAGGGTGAGCGGACTGAGGCCCACTGGAGACAGTGAGCTAGGGACAGTAAGTTTAGACGTGTTAGGGCATTTGCTTTCTTTTCTTTTCAC
Source organism: Gekko japonicus (assembly GCF_001447785.1). NCBI lineage: Eukaryota > Metazoa > Chordata > Lepidosauria > Squamata > Gekkonidae > Gekko > Gekko japonicus. The sequence continues at coordinate 1,463 of NW_015204868.1, read as the reverse complement.
CCCTTACTGATACTGTTCTTGCACCTTGTTGTTTCCTATATTTGACTGACCTCCTGTAAAAATAAACCTTTTCTTTGTTGTTCACTCTGCCTGGTCCTCACACCTATTATTCGGCCAAAAGGGAGGCCTGAAGGTCTTGGGAGGATGCTCTGGGCCTTCTCAAGGGATCCTAAATCCAGAGTGGTGGCAGCGTCAGGTGACACCCGACCTGAGTCGTGACACCACCTCATTTCACTATACTAACTACTCACCTCACCAAAAGAACAAAAAGAACCTTTCGCAAACTTGCATCAGAGTAAGGTATCACACAGTGATCTACAAGCAATGTGACTATCCTGATCATAACCTACAGTAAGTAGCATTTGACCACTACTCCCTCTCTCCTCATCCCAAATTCTTATGGATACCCCCTGAAAACTCATGAGCAGGATCAGGCATCTGTATGGTTTTGAGAATACTACGGAAGATGGAATGGTCCCTTGAGAAACAAAATCCTGGGCTTTTAATAGCAGCAAGTTTCTAACCTTCTAATCTGTTATGTTCAACACTTAGACCCACTGTCATTTCAGTACAAGCTTCTGTGAGTCACTGCTGACTTCTTCAGATACAGCTAGAAGGAGAGCCCATCTGTCCTTATATCTTGGAGAGTGGAGTGATGTCAGTTGCCGAATGACAACAGCAGGTAAATGACAATAGCAGGCGTGACTGGATTAGATGTGATTTGCAGAGGAGTCATAGGCCGGGAGAAATCAGCATTGGTAATGAAACGGGAAACTGAGGTCTCGATTCAGTCAAGGAGGATGCATTGTCCTGAGCTTCATTATCGGATGCAATTCAGCAGTCTCTCTTTCTAATCGCCCACTGAAATCCCTTTGTAAGATAACTGCTACTCTTCGTCAGCTAAAAGGTTCCCCTGCTGGTTTGTGAATGTTGTCGTTTCTAATGCCGGACTTATCTGAGCATGGAAATTCTACTGCGAGTTTCTTGGGTAAAAATAAAAGGAGTAAGAAATAATAGCCAGGAAATAACAGCCAAGACAGGCAGAGGACTTGGACGAGACCCTCCTAGAACCAATTACAACGTTCTCAAAGAGAAGGGAAATGGCAGTCATGGGAGATTTCAATTGCCCAGATATCTGCTGGAAGTCCAACTCTGCTAAAAATGAAAGGTCAAATAAATTCCTGGGGGCCGTCTTATGCCTCCAATCCAAGCCGCAAATCTGTCGCTTGGATTGCAGGTGCCCCCTCCCCGCTCCTTGTCCAAAGCATTTTAAAGGGGATACTTCTTTGTGACATCATCACGCTGGGGCTCTCCCCACCCCCCTGGAACGCCCCCCCAAAGTCCCCCTCTGGGGACCCAGGAACCTGGAAACCCTGTCTGCTACAGACAACCACAGCTACCCGTCTTGATCTTGCACATTTCAGACAGCATAGCTTTTAAAGGAGCCAGTTTGGTGTAGTGGT
>NW_015204867.1:0-2007 GCF_001447785.1 Gekko japonicus | reverse complement strand
AAGAAAGAGACAACCCACCCCCATTCCCCGGGGCTATGCCCTTGATATATACTAACAGCTAGCTGTCAAGACTAGGTTGAATGCTGGACATTCCACTTACAGAACTCCACTCACACATGTAATTCCGCCCTTGTGAGTGTGAAGTGCCACCAAGTTGCTTCTAACCTATGGAGACCCTATGAATTAATGACCTCCAAAGTATCCTCTCGTTAACAGCCTTGCTCAGGTCTTGCCGACTGAGGACTGTGGCTTCCTTGAGTGAGTCACTCCATCCCATGTGGGATCTGCCTCTTTTCCTGCTGCCTTCAACATTTCCAGGGCTTTTTTTTGTAGAAAAAGTCCAGCAGGAACTCATTAGCATATTAGGCCACACACCCTGACTGCACCGCTCACATAATTAGACCGCATGCCCATGTTACCAGAAGTGTGGTCATCCAGCCACACCCACCCTTTTGCCTCTTATTCTGTTTTACCTTGTTTGTTGTCAAAACCCAGGGCTTTTTTTGTTGCAGGAACTCCTTTGCATGTTAGGCCACACACCCTAATGTAGCCAATCCTAATGAGTTCCTGCTGTTGGGTGGGGCCTATTATGCTAATGAGTTCCTGCTGGGCGAGGCCAACTCAGGAGCCAGCCGGAACTCCGTTCCTGTGCGTTCCTGCCCAAAAATAGCCAATAGCCTTGAACGTTTCCTAACCTTATTGTCTTTCCCAGGGACTCTTGCCTTCTCAGAATGGGACCAAAGTACGATAGCCTCCGTTTAGTCATTTTAGCTTCTAGGAAGAGTTCAGGCTGGATTTGATCTAGAACCGACTTATCTGTCTTTTTGGCTTTCCACGGTATCTGTAAAACTCTCGTCCATCATATTTCAAATGAATCAACTTTCTTCCTGTTAGCTTCCTGCATTGTCCAGCTTTCACATACATACATACATACTATGATATTAATTATATTTATCTTGGTCGCCACCAACATATCTTTACACTGAAGAATCCTAGCTCCTTTGTGGCTACCTTCCCAGTATCAATCGCCTTCTGATTTCTTGGTTGCAGTCTCCCTTTTGGTAGATGATGGAGCCACAGAATAGAAAAGCTTGAACTATTTCGGCTTCCGGTCGGGTTAAAATGGCGAATTGACGCACCCTGCGAACCTGCGGGGTGGGCGGTGGCTTTTTTCGACAGTTTGGGCATTGTTTTGCCCAATGCAGCATCCCCCAGGCAGGGGGATTGCCCAGCAAGCATCAAGGTCCAAGTGGAGGTTGAGATTGGCGTGATCAAGTCTCGGAGGAGGCTTGTGTCACGCTTTGATCCCCCTCCACACGAAGTGGGCGTTTGCGATCCAGCACTCAAGGAGCTAATCGAGCTGAAGTTTCAGCATAAATCCGTCATTTCCCGACTTCTTAAGAACAAGGAACCAATTGAAGTCAAAAGAAGCAATGCAAAACCCGAAGATAAACATGCAAGGTAACAAAGTCTTTTCGCTTACCGGGCGGAAGTTGTAGCAAAGTTGGAAGCAAGCGGATAAGCGTATAAAAACTTTTAAAAAATAATCTGTTCATTTCCGAGTTAAAAAGAACTTTTCAAAGCGTTAAATCAATGAAAAAGTGACTTTGTTTAACATTCCTGTGGCTACTAAGCGATAAAGTGCGCAATTTGATACCGAAACTGACGAAAAAGACTATTTTAAAGAGTGTTACAGAAAAATTCTTCCAGCTGGAACTAATACTGTGGAAGACAAGAGGAGTGCTAGAGTGGACCTGGAAAGACGGTCAGATGGCCGGAAGGAGATCGGTAAACTAAAGAAGTACACCGGAAGAGTGTTTGTCCGGAGGGACACGAAACAGGAAGTTAAAGAAAAGCCTACTCTAGTCAGGATACCATAGAAAAATTGTGCCCATCATTTTGAGGAGGACTGAAGTTTAAAAATTAATTTTAAAGCTGAAATTTAAAGAAAGAAGTGCGGAGGAGGGGCGAATTGAACAAGCGCATATAGAAGAGCTGGAATATATA
>NW_015204866.1:0-1878 GCF_001447785.1 Gekko japonicus | reverse complement strand
ATGCCAGTCTTGCCGATTCAGGGACACCATCTGCTGGACCTGCAACAAGCAGGGTCATCTTGCCCGGGTTTGCCACTCCAGAGGACAGCATCAGAAGACTTCGGTGCACCAGACCTCCCACAACCCTGTTTCTGATCTACACACCCTCTCGAACCACTACTAGCAGCACCTAGTATGTAACTTATATAGCCCCAACAAGGTGCATGTGACTGTGTGTATAGAGGGGGTCCCCCTGCGGCATGGAGATAGACTCTGGTTCATCTTTCTCCATTATTTTTGAGAAAATGCTGCAATCGATCTGCCCATGGGGGGGCCTCCTGCAAAAGCCACAGGGATTTAAGTTATGAGACTTTAACAAGAACCCAGTGGCAGTCCGAGGTGGGGCAAGTTTAAGGTGCAGTACAAGGACTTTTGTGGACACTTAGACTTGGGGGGGTAGGCTTTTGAGTTTGCTGGGCCCCTCATGGTTCGGACCCCTGGGATTCATGATCACGGGGATCAACCAAGTCTGGGCAGAGGATTTCTCGGCAGTGTGCACTGAGTTTCCCAAGGTTTTCGATGGCATGCTCAGTCGCTACTCCGGGGGCCCTAGATCTCGACCCAGCTGGCCGCCCCCTTAGGGTCAAGGCCAGGCACCCACCTATGGCTATGCAGCCGAAGATTGAGACTGAGCTCGATTGCTTAGTGGAACAGGGGATGCTGGGACCAGTCGCTTCTGCACGATGGGAGACACCGATTGTCACCCCAGTCAAGCCTAACGGCGATGTGAGCATTTGTGCCAACTATAAGTGCACACTAAATAAGGCTCTCCAAGACCCGGTACCGGTGGTAAGCCATGTGTTAGCCACGTTGGCGGGGGCCCGGGTCTTTGGCAAATTGGACCTGGCCCAGGGATACCAGCAACTACCGGTAAATGCCGCCACTGCCAAAGCTCAAACTATAGCCACACACAAGGGGACTTTTAAGGTGCATCAGCTCCGGATGATTCGTCCTTCGCAGATCGGCTTAGGGCGGTGCTCCAGCGGTTTGACACAACCGGACTAAAAGTAAAATGAGAAAAATTCCTCCTGGGGGTGCCTCGGGTGGAGTTCTTGGGGTTCGCTGTGGACACAAAGGGTATCCACCCCACGGATTACAAGACCAGGGCGATCACTCAGGCTCCCCTGCCCACATCTAAGACTGAGCTGCAGGCCTTCCTAGGCCTGTTGAATTTCTATAATTCTTTCCTCCCTTTCAAGGTGGCTGTAGTGGAACCCCTTCACTGCCTGCTCGACAAGAACGCCCCTTGGGCCTGGGGGCCAGAGCATGTCACCGCATTCCAAGTAGTAAAGGACCTCCTAGTATCGAACTCAGTCCTCTCGCATTTTAACGAGAATTTGGCTGTGGTCCTCGCATGCAATGCATCTCCATATGGGATCAGGGCAGTCCTGGGCCATCAACTTCCAGACAGCCGGGAGGTCCCAGTCGCCTATTATTCACGAACCTTGTGATCTGCGAAGTGCAACTACGTGCAGATCGACAAAGAGGCGCTTGCTATCGTGGCGGGGTGAATAAATGTCACCACTACCTGTACGGCTGGCCATTTACGATCCTCACCAACCATTAGCCACTTCTCGGCTCCTGGCCCCCGACCACCAGACCCTGCAGATGACGTAACCCCGGGTGCTCCAGTGGTCTGATTTTTTGGCAGGGTACACATATTTGCTTGTCCACCGGCCCAGGAAAGCAATGGGCCACGCAGATGCCTTGAGCCATCTCCCGCTGCCAGCTTCAGATCCATACCCGGCTCATCAGGTAGCGCTTCTGGAGGCCCTTCCCGACCAGCCCGTGCATGTTCATGAGGTGGCGTGCCGCACTGCCAAGGACAAGGTCCTCTGC
>NW_015204865.1:0-1935 GCF_001447785.1 Gekko japonicus | reverse complement strand
TTTTTTAGCGAGCGGATAGTATCATATACTTCTTGCTGACCAATTTCATTTTCTAATTTCGAGCGATGTTCTTCAGAGAGTTGTTTAATGTTTGGATGTGAGTTTAAAAATTGTTTGATTTGGGATTGAGATGGAGTTGAAGAAGAATATAGTTTGTCATAATATTCCATGAATATTTCATTTATTTTATTTGATGTAGTTTGCATTTTGCCCTTAGAGTCACGTGCTGACATGACAGCTGTTGTCTTCCTGCGATCCTTGATCTTCCATGAGAGTAGTTTTAACGACTTTGGTGAGTTAACCCAGTATCTTTGCTTTAAGAAGAGTAGACTTTTCTGTATTCCGGTGCTTTCTATTGACTCCAATAGCTTGCTGCTACAACGGGGATGACATTTTCTTCAAGGGCTAGTTCTCTCGCCAACCATTCAGCAATAAAGATCGATAGCTCAACTGAAATATTAATGGGATCCGGAAAACCTCTAAATTTAATGTTAAGGCGGCGATTAGCAACTTCTAGCGTTAACACTCTATCCTTAACAGTACGAATCTCATTTCCTATATAGTCCACTTCTCCTTTAAGAGCAACGCCCATTTCTTTTGCTTGTTCCACTGTTTGTGCTACTGTGGTAAGAGCAATTCTAAGATCTGCGAATTGATCATTTATGGGTTTGATTAGGGCCGACATGTTTTCGAATAATTTGTGTTCTAATGAACCTAACATCGTCTCAAGCTTCGCCTCAGTCAGTAAAGGTGACGGGTGTGTCGTACCTTGCTCTTCAGTGGCCATTTCGTTGGTACCGTTTTCGCCGTTGTTCTCTGTGTTCGACTGGTGACTAGCTTTGTTAAAATAATCTGTTATGTTTTTTCCAGATGGCTGATTTGGTGTTGTTTTGTCTGTGTTTGGTTTGCCCATATTATTTCGCTTTTCTTATGATTTTTCTGTTGATTATTTTGGTTTGAGGGATGAAGGGGTACGGAGCCGAGCCTCTAGGCGTCCATACCCGTTGGCGCCAAACCACGCCCCCCCAGTTTTGCATTTTTACACATCGCCACCACATATGATAAAAATGTGCCAACATTGACTTTACATTTCCAACAATTGTTAGAACAATTAGGAAAACATTTCACTATCCTTTCTGGAGGCCAATACCACCTATGAAATATTTTAAACACATTTTCTTTAAATGGAATAGCTCTCATACATTTAGTAATTTTCCATATTTTAGACCATTCATCAAACTCAATACAGTGCCCTAAATCTCTCATCCACGATATCATGGTAGGTCTAACAACGTCATCTAACATATAATCTTCTAACAAAAAATTATATATTTTCTGAATCATTTTATTGTTGGATGACAGCCAAATTTTGTCCAGTTCATTTTTGTTATCATAAAAAACTATAGACAAGTCTTTATTGTAACTAGATTTTAGTTGTATATTCTCCCACCATGTACATTCTCCCATCATGAATTATCTTGATGTTGGTTGCCAGCAACACTTCCTTACAATTAGGGATCTTTTCTTGTTACTTTATGGCTGCCCTTCTGGGTCTCAATCAATGCTCCCTCTAAGCTGTGGAGTCTGGTGAGCAAAAATTCTACTTTGTCAGCTGCTGGCATGAAAGTTGTGAGTGAGCAACTTGGCTACTGCATGAATTAGTTTGCTCTGGAGCAGTCCTTCCTGAGCTAAGCCAAAAATGTGTGAGCCAGAGGCTAAAAAACTGTGAGCTAGCTCACACTAACTCATTTTAGAGGGAACACTGGTCTTAATCTCCTTCTGATTTCTTGGGTGCAGCCTCTTTTTTGGTTGATCATGGAACCAAGGAATAGAAAATCTTGAACAATTTCAATTTCTTCATTGTCAATCTTACACCTGCGTAATTTCTTAGTAGCCATTACTTCTGTCGTCTTGAGAGCCAGTTTGGTGTAGTGG
>NW_015204864.1:0-2001 GCF_001447785.1 Gekko japonicus | reverse complement strand
CCCCCCCCCCGCATGAAATTCATTAGCAACAGAAGTGACAAGGGTGAACTTATTCCTAGTCAGTGCTTAATACTGATGGGATTGGACCACCCCCACCCCCACAAGCACATATAACACAAGGACACATCCATACACAAACACACAAATCTTGAAAACTGTGGATGGAATCCAATTTGTATTCAGTGCTACAGACAAATTAGGAATTAACCCAGGGAAATTAACAGCATAATGCGGAGGTACTAAAACCCATTTATTGCAATGATCTTAGACTGAAGTGACTTCGTACGGGACTGTACTGTAACACCCACACAGGCTGATGCCTGTTCTGTCTCCGTTAGCTGATTTTAAAAGCACAACCTCATACAGTGACAAAGGTCCAAGGGAATACTGGTAAATACGGGAACAGTGGTTATGTAGACTTACCCTTGTGTACAGTTCGGATCACAAGAATGACACTCTCGGTTCTCATCGGCATACTTGAAAATGAAACTGTTTGTCCCTTGTACGCCGTCAGGGCACTTTTCCACGCAGTTGGGGCCGTCTTTAAAATGGGAGCACTTGGCGCAGTGGTCTGGCCCCTGCGTGGAAAGAAAGAGATGCGATCAGTAGGTTCCACCTTCTCTCCCGCTTTTGGGGGCTCCCCAAGTGTTACTGAGATCAAAAAGAGGAGAACCAAAATCACTGGAGAAAATGTAGACGGTTTTTTAAATATAATGTCAATGGGGACTCAAAAAAGGTCAAAAGATACTTCTAAAAAATGCCAATGGTGAATTGTAAAAAAAAAAATGTCAAAGGGGACTTCTGCTCATCACTGCTACTGAAACAATCATCCAAGGCTTGTAAAAAATGTAGGGGTTTTTTTTAGGTGGGGGGTTAATGTTTAGAAAGGAACACACCCATTCCCTTTCCCAGCATTGCCCCAAGATTTAAAAAATCCTTCACTTGTTTCTCATTTTACTTATTGAAAGGCTGTTGAAAAGCAATCTTTGGAGCGACCCCCCTTGTTATACTTATAGAAGCGCTAAGGGCAGATTCAAAATTAACAACAAATTATGCTGTAATGGTGACCGCCTGCTCTGTTACCCTGATGTGCACTCGTTCTACTTACGGGTCCCCTGCATGTGATCCTGTTATTCTCCATCTTCTCACACTGGGGGTCGCACTCCACACAGACGGAACCGTTGGCAAACTCCCGGAATTCACTAGGGAGACAATATTGTATTAATTTCGTACATTTCTTAATTGCTTTCTCAGAGTTCAAACATTTTATTGACGCTCGTTCAAATCACTTGTTAAAACGCATATACTCGTGGAACAACAATCCGCAGCACCGGATTGCTCTGCTCTTGAACCTCGTTGTCGAAGGCCCCTTTGCATGTTGGACGGAATGTTGAAAGGGAGGAACGGTTACAGCCCCACAGTGATCATTTCCCAACAACTTTCATTCGAAAGAGTAAAGTTTATTGAGTACAGTAAAGGCAGGTCTTCCGTGCACACATTCTGTGTTAGGACTACCGGGAAACACGCCAGTGGGGAGTTATACATAATTCAAAGGGGCCCCCTGATGACCCAGGTCCAATTGGCATCAGCAAGAGCCCGCCTAAGCTAACAGGTCAACATTCCCAGGGAAAGCAGTAACGAGGTACCAAGGTCACTATCTGAAGCTACATAGATAAGAAGACCGTAAGAAGAAAAGAAACTTAAGATTCCAGGACAGGAGCAGACCAACATCTTCCCCCATCCCACCAGCCATGGCAGCAACAGCAGAGGTTCGGCTGACAAGAACTTTGAGTCAACGGGCTGAACCAAAGACATCACTTTCCCCTGCAACTCCCTCCTCCTTGAACACTCACAACCTCTCCCGGGGGAAAGGCAGCTGTGGGAACGGGATGCAGGGGAAAGGGTCAAGTGCCTCCCTCCTGGCAGCTGTGGGAACGGGATGCAGGGGAAAAGGTCAAGTGCCTCTCTCCTGTGCGTCTGCTGTATATCAGCCCTTAACCC
>NW_015204863.1:0-2066 GCF_001447785.1 Gekko japonicus | reverse complement strand
CGCCCGCCCTCCGGCTGCGACTCCCTGGTGGCGCTCATCTTCCCGCGCGAGGCCGCCAGGACCACACAGCCCCCTCCGAGGGCCGCTCGCTCGTCCTGCCTGGAAAGGCAGCCACTTTGCGCACGACGCATGCGCGAGAGAACGGCAAACCGGTCAGGTGATCCCGCTCGCCTTCTTTTTTTCTTCGTTTGGCCCGGCCCCGTGGCTTCTGGGAGTCGTAGTTCTCACGCTCATCTCTCTCTCCCCTCAAAAAACACTTTCGATATAAACTGTTAGGGTAAGAGGAAACGGTAAGTCCCCAATGTCCCTGAGAAAAGATACCGAGGGTGGGCGAAGGGACTGAAGAATTCGCTGTCTTGTTGGTGGCTGAATTATATGTTAGAACTTTTTTAAAAAAAACCACCAAAACCCCACTTTCCTGCAGCTGCTGAATTACCCTTTCCCCTCCCCCCGTTTTACATTTTGCTGTGAAGTGAGCTGAGTTAGTCCATAAAGTTGCCACTATCTAGGGTTGCCAGTTGTGGGTTCAGAAATACCTGGGTATTTGGTGAGGGGAGGTGGAACCTGAGGAGGGCGGGATTTAGGAAGGGACCTCAGCACCATTCCTCTCTCTAAACTGTGGAGTCTTGTGAGCAAAAATTCTACTCTGTGAGCTACTGGCATTAAAGTTGTGAGGGAGCGCTTTGGCCACTGCTGCTACAGGGGTCATTTCCTGCGGGAGCCTGGCATTAAAGTTGTGAGGGAGCGCTTTGGCTACTGCACAGGGGTCATTTCCTGCGGGAGCTCACAGGAGCGGAGCTCCGGCAGTAAGGAGCTCAGGGGGCGGGCACATGCAACAAGCCCCGCCCCCTGCTCCCAGCAGCCCTCAGGAGGAGCAAGAAGCAGCCAGGTAAGTTGCAGAGCCCCCCATCCAGCCTTCAGGTACAAGCTCTCCCTGCGCTGTGGGGACAGATCTGCGGGTCGTCCCCCCCCCCAATAGCTAGCAATCCGGAACAGTCCAGTGGAGCCTGAGCGGTGGGTGTTGCCTTCTGACACACTTCCGGTGATGTCGGGGTGTGGCATATGCAAATAAGTTATACTAATGAGCGCCTGCACCTCTTTTTCTACGAAATGACCCCCGCTACTGCATAAATTAGTTTGCTCTGGAGCCATCCTTCCTGAGCGAAGACAAAAATTTGTGAGCCGGAGGCTAAAAAACTGGGCTAGCTCACGCTAACTCAGCTTAGAGGGAACACTGCTCAGCACTGTAGAATGTCAAAGCTGCTGTTTTCTCCAGGGCAACTGATCTCTAGCATCTGGAGATCAGGTGTAATAATGGGAGATCTCCAGGGACCACCTGGAGGATGGCAACTCTACCAATCTCCAATCATATTGTTATGTATTGGGATTGAATTCATAGCTCACCTAGTACTCACTCGAAATTTGTACGACATTGGTTTCCAGCTCTCACATATTTTATGGAAAATGACCTCTTGCCAACTAACCCCAATTATATCACTTGGCTACACTTTTAAGTCTTAACAACTTTAGTCTGAGCGCTCCTATTAAAATCTCTAGGTCAAGAACAGCAATCTTATAATAAGAAGTTAAAACACGTCAGTCTATGTATATTCAGTTTGTAAAGTTTTGCAGTTAACAGTTCTCTTAATGTATTTTGCTACTTTCTCTTCTGTTTTGTACTGAAACATTATTCTTAATAAAGCTTTTGAAAAAGGAAAAAAATGTATTGGGTTTGAATCACCCCTGATTGATTCACCCCAGAGACTGGCTGAGCTTGGAGCACAAGAACAATAGCTGACCAGGACTCTGGAATAAACCAATCAAGTAGTAATATTATGTAAATAGCCTATCACTGGGAGTGGGGTGTGTTTGGGTGTGACAATTGCATGCTATTTAACAAAGCTGGGGCTCTGGAGTCTTGTAGTTTTGCTGAAATCACTGAATAAACCTGAGCTGATCACTGCCATGTGTCTAGAACCCACTATTTAAGACACATTTTTAATGTTCCTGATGAAAAGTACTGCAAATATAAAATGTTCCCGCTTCCAGGAAGGGTAGGGACAGTA
>NW_015204862.1:0-1927 GCF_001447785.1 Gekko japonicus | reverse complement strand
GATTAAACAGTGCGTCTGAACGCACTCTAAATTGCTGGACTGATGAAGAGACAGGGAGGTTTGAGAAGAGGACGAGGTGCAGGGCGTTTTGTCCCCAGTTGTCGGAGTTCTAGCCGGTTCCAGTGAGTAGCCAAGGATATGCACAGGACTGGAGCAGTGCTGGTGGGATATGAAAGCCCTGTGCCAAGGCTATAAGAAATGTTTGGATCACTACCATTGTTCAGGATGTGGATGAAAAAAATGAAAACTCTGTGCAGAGGCAACAAGAAATGTGTAGATGGATGGCAATTGCTGTTCAGCAGATGAGCAGTCTGGAGCTACTCTGACACACTGAACAGGTTTCTCTTTATGGAAACTGAGGACTTTGTGGTGCCGCTGTATGTAATGGGCAGTGGTGTATCCCTCTACCTTTATTGGCCAACCACACCACACAGGTGTTCTCTTTAGAAAGGCTGTGAGCAGGGCTGGCCCCAGCTTATTTTGCACCCTAGGCGAGGATCCCTTCTGGCGCCGCCACCCCCATGCACCCACCAATTTTCAAAAATAAATGAATTTTAGGAAGAATGAAAAACACAAATAATCAAGAAACTCCCAAAGTACGGGGCCGGGTGCAGCTTGGCGCCCCTAAGGGTCGGCGCACTCTAGGCGATTGCCTAGTGAGTGAGCTGGCCCTGGCTGTGAGCAATGCTGAAGACACCCATTCTTTCTGATAAGAAACCCTCTGATAAGAACCCCAAGATGGGGGATCAAGAAGAAATGCATGCTCCCAATGCAGAAGTGTTAGAAAGGATGTACGTATGGTATAGAAGCTTTTAAGGGGGTCAGATTTCTCTGGGGTGGTTTCAAGGTGGTGATGGCTCTTGTGATTAACACATTGCCGGTATCGCTCTTCTGCCTGCTGAGACCCCTATTTTGCTTTGGCCATATCAGGACAGAGTGCATCAATTAATGAACTTTTGCCTGAAGTTCTCATGGCATGTAATAGCAGTCTCGCACACAAACAAACTGTGGTTTTTATTAAACTAGCATTTCACATGAAACACAGGTGGATATGAAATTTCAGATGAAATGGTTGCTGGAAAAGTTTTGAAGTAAACATAGAGCTGGAAGGGACCTCAAGGGTTATCTAGTCCAAGGAGTGGGTACAGACTTGCCCCTGCAAGGCCGTATTTGGGTTTTGTGTTAGCCCCGTGGCTGCTGGGTATCAGTGTGTTAGGAGTGCACCTATTGCATAGGGAGTATTTCAGGTGTCCCCTCCCCAAAATGCAAGTACCTGAGTAGCCCAAAATACATCCTAAGAATTGTCTCCTTCCTTCTCTCACAAAGGGAATGTTAAGTGGCCAGCAATGTGTGCTGATTCCCCTCCCTCCAACAACAATGGGGAAATCAGAAGTGTTACTTTGGTTGGTGAGGACCCATTGTGTGTATTTCAAAGTGAAGTGTGTTGATGCTGTGTTTGGGTGATTGTAATTACACCACTTCAATTACTCTTTGGACATGATTGACTTCGATTCCAATAATTTTGACAACCCCTTGCAAAGTAACAACACATGAGGTTTCGAAGACTTCATTGACAACAACAGATTCCAGCATGTAGTCAAGCCCTACTTTGAGGAATGTAACAAGTTCCTACATATTGAGCAGGAGCTTATGGTGCCACAAGTAATGGGTAATGGGCTACCATCAACCCTGGTTGCCCAGCATTGTTGGGGAGCACGACAAACCAGAGAAAATATCGAGCTCTCTGCAGCTGCATAACAGTAGTCAAGCCAATGTAGATCAGCACCCTGAAACTTCCCTGAACCGTTTGAGGACTCCCTTCCTTTTTTTCTTTTTTTTTAATAGCCCCCGGAGGGGATTTTTTATTATTTTTTGCAAACTACAAAGAACTACTACAAAAAGAAAAAAGGGAGGGGGACTACATATA
>NW_015204861.1:0-2155 GCF_001447785.1 Gekko japonicus | reverse complement strand
GTTAGGTTCAAGGGCAAAAATTTCAAGTCATATATAAATGGGCCAGGGCATCTAAGGTTGCAGTTTTAAGAGCACTTTCTTGGAAGTTGGCTAAGCCCCATTGAAAAGACCTGCCTGGGACTGATCCGTAAGATCACCTAGTGGATTTGGAACTAGTAAAGTGACCCATGTCCTGACCTGAGCGGCCCAGGCTCACCTAGTCTTGTCAGATCTCGGAAGCGAAGCAGTGTTGGCCCTGAATAGTATTTGGATGGGAGACCACCAAGGAAGCCCAGGGTCACTACACAGAGGTAGGCCGTGGCAAACTGCCTCTGAATGTCTTTTGCCTTGAAAACCCCTGCGGTGGTGGTGGTGGTGGGGGTCACCACCATAAGTCGGCTGCAATTTGACAGCACACGGATGTTTTACATACGTGCAGCCGGTGGAACCCAAAGCATCATGGGCCAACATATGCTTTGTGTTGTCTCTTTTTCTGCAAGACAAGAGCATCCTATTATGAGAGCCAGTTTGGTGCAGTGGTTAAGTGTGTGGACTCTAATCTGGGAGAAACCGGTTTGATTCCCCACTCCTCCACTTGCACCTGCTGATGTGACCTTGGGTCAGTCACAGCTGTCCTTGAAAAAGAGCAGTTTGTGCTAGAGCTCTCTCAGCCCCACCCACCTCACAGGGTGTCTGTTGTGGGGAGGGGAAGGGAAAGGAGTTTGTAAGCCGCTCTGAGACTCCGAGTGAAGGGCGGGATATAAATCCAATCTCTTCTTCTCTTCTTCTTCTCTCATGTTACGTATCACTTACAAAGCCACCGGAACAATTCCTTTCCAGAGTGGTTGTGCTGATGTGTCTGGCTTTCGGGTGCCTAAAAAGCCACCGGAGTCCCATTTAGAGCCATTTTAGATGCAATCTGAGAAGTCCATTGGTTGCGTCTGTACCATTTCAAGCTACAGTCGGATTTGTGTGGTGGTTGATTGCATATTTTGGTGTTGTTCTGTGGCCCTTGAACAGCATGTTTGACAGGAAACTAGGTCTCTCCATGGTAGTCTAGGGTTCAACATCTTTGGAGTTCGTTTGTTTTGTAGATAAGCATTCAAATATATAATTTCCCCAGACTTCAGCCTGCTGTGGCATTAGTCCAGGAAATAATGTATCATGCAAGTGAAAACTGGTCCTTTGATGGTTGGCAAACATTTTTTTAAAGTTTTTCATTAATCTTTTCAACAGGCACAACAATAATACAGTAATTTTTGTTGTTGTTTAGTCGCACAGTCAAGTCCGACTCTTTGCGACCCCATACAATACAGTAATAGTAGAACATAAATAAGCAGCCAGCTTTCACTACATAACACCGAGTTTTGTCAATTTATAGTTCCCTGCAACATTAACTTTTATTACAACAGGGCTATAAATTTACTATTTGTTATTTTCAAAAGAATTCAGGTTTTCTCGATCAAAACTACAAGTTTCCAAAAGAGTACTATTTCTCCAGGTAATTTGTAGCCAAGGGGTTTTCTGATCTTCTAATTTCTTCTGTTATTTTGTCCATAACAGTATAATCTCAGATTTTAGAGTACCGGGCTTCTATTGAAGAGGAGTTTGGCATCATCTTTGCGGCCAGTATTAATATTGAAATGAGCTCACATCGTATCTCGGGAATGTTTAACTATTGCAAAAGGTTTAATAGGACTCGTTGGGGACTCTCTGGTGGGCAAACATGAGGCTCACTTCTGGTGTCATGTGATGTGGCTCTTTTCTTGCAAGTCAGGAATCGGGTACTCAGGTTGGGGCTCTTCAGTTCACACAGCAGAGATGGGTGTGTTCGAAACAACGTCCATTTCTTAGCAAGGTAATCCAAGGAAGGGAGCAACTGGTTCCAGGACAAGGCAGCTCATGCAGTCTGCATTTCTAACTAACCTACAGAGCTCAGGAGCAGGGATTCCACCCCATGAGACTAAACCAACACACACAAATGCGCGGGGGGGGGGAGACTGTTCCATTTTAATGTATACAATAAATACACCACAGTGGTGATGTAACCTGCAAGAAATGGACTGAAAACTTGTTCTGAACTGCACGAGACCCTGAAAAAGAACCCTGCATATGATACATGGACGCTATTTTTGCTGTTCCTACCCTTTTTCTTTTTCCTTTCCCTCTCATTGTT
>NW_015204860.1:0-2078 GCF_001447785.1 Gekko japonicus | reverse complement strand
CTGAACTTGCTGAGGCTGAGAGGGGAAAGGATCTTGAAGTCGTAGAGGACAGCTCAGTTCCTGTGTCAACCCAGAATGCTGCAGCGGCGTTTAAGATGATTAAGAAAGGGATTGAAGATAAAATGGCCAATATCATAACACCCCTCCCTGTATAGATCTATAGTCTTCATGTGGAATACGGTGTGCAGTTCTGGTCACCGTCTCCCCAGAAGGACGTCGCAGAGCCGGAGAAAGTCCAGAGGAGGGGCAACCAAGATGATGAGCCCCTTCCCTAGGAGGAAAGACTGAAGACTCTCTGGACTCTTCCGTTAAGAAAAGTGACCACTAAGGGTGGAAGGGGAACATGGTAGGGGTTTATCAAATTATGCACGGGGTGGAGAGAGTTGACAAAGAGAACTTTTTCTTCCTCTTCCAAAATACTACAACTCAAGGGCATCCAATGAGACCGATGGGCAGTCGGTTCAGGATGAACAAAAATAAATATTACCTTACACAGCAAAGTGATTAGAATACGGAATCTGCTGCTGGGGGATGTAGTGATGGACACAGGAATAAACAGTTTGAAAGGGGGATTAGATAGATTCATGGAGAGAAGAAGAAGAAGACGAGATTGGGTTCATACCCCACCCTTCACTAACTGAAGAAGTCTCAGAGCGGCTTACAAATTCCTTCCCCCTCCCCTCCCCACAACAGACACCCTGGGAGGCAGGTGGGGCTGAGAGAGCTCTCCCGAGGACTGCTCATGAGAGAACAGCTCTGACAGGACTATGGCTTGCCCAAGGTCATCCAGCAGCTGCAAGTGGAGGAGTGGGGAATCAAACCCCGGTTCTCCCATGTCAGAGTCCACGCTTCTAACCACCACACCAAACTGGCCAGGACACAACATCCCCAGCCTCTCTGACCTGTTGTTGACCCTGCAGAGGACCTGGCTGGCCACTGTGTGCAACAGGAGGCTAGATTAGATGGGCCATTGGTCTGATCCAGCAGAGCTATTCTTATATTCCTACGATGTTGCCTCCTTGTTCTGGGATTCAGAGATTTAGTGCCTCTGAGTGTGGAGTTTCCCTTCAGTCACCATGGCTAGTAGCCACTGATAAACCTCTCCTCCATGAATCTATCTTCCTTTTTTCCCATCCTGAATCTACTGCCCATCATAGAATCATAGAAGGTTCAGAGTTGGAAGGGACCTTGCAGGTCATCTAGTCCAACCCCCTGCACTCTGCAGGAGCATAGCTGAAAGATGGCCCTACATACCTACAACGTACCCAAAAGATGGTCGTCCAGCCTCTGCTTCATTGGATGCCCTCAAGCTATAGTATTTTGGGAGAGGAAGAAAATTTTCTCTTTGTCAGCTCTCTCCATCCCATGCATAATTTTATATCGTGTCCAGCGTTCCCTCTAAGCTGAGTTAGTGCGAGCCAGCTCACAGTTTCTTAGCCTCCAGCTCACATGTTTTCGTCTTAGCTCAGGGAGGATGGGGCTCTGGAGCAAGCTAATTGATGCAGTAGCCAAATTGCCCGCTCCCAACTTTAATGCCAGTTGCTCACAAAGTAGAATTTTTGCTCACAAGACTCCACAGCTTAGAGGGAGCATTGATCATGTCCCACATCTTGGTCGCCCTCCTCTGTACTATGGAGTAGCTTGGATTGGAGTAACGCTATATATAGGACTGCACGGCCAAGTGCTCCAAGCAGCCTCAGATTTTCTCATTCCCTCCCTTTTGGTCTTCAGTAGTCCTGGAAGGAAATTTCATTCAACTCACCAAGATTCAGATGAACCACAAGGAGCTGGGAGATGCAGAAATTCATGCAATGTTCTGCTGCAATCCACGCGTTTAAATCGTCTCAGAGAGAATCCTCCATGGAGGACGACCGCTGTGAGGACGCCCTCGAGGGCACTGGAAGCAACAGTGACCCCAGATGGGCTCAATCAACTATTGGAGCAACTTCCCCTGTACAAAAACAACAGTCTTAACTCAAGGGAATCGCTCACTTTGAAGCAACTCTGGAACTGTAGTTTTTCTAGTTGAGGACATCAAATAAGGGAATTGTCCACATTGTCATCTCACATTTTGTGAG
>NW_015204859.1:0-2113 GCF_001447785.1 Gekko japonicus | reverse complement strand
GATGACACATTAAGCAGTTAATTGAATATTATGTAGGAATGTGTACCTTGTAATCAGTATCACAGACCTCATGTGATATAAAGACGATGGACAACCACAAGAACCCATCTTCTGCCTATGATCTCTCTTTTTTTATGCACGGGTGTTGCTAGTGCAACAGATTTAGTCTTAACTAAATACAACCAGAACCCAATCCCTCTCTCAAACCAGAAACACTGTCATATTCCTTAGAACTCAAATGCTGGTAGTCATGAGGGGCAGCATAGCGCTGGTGGACTAGCTAGATCAGCAGTAACCCTCTTTTGGTATTCCATGAGAGCCAGTTTGGTGCACTGGTTAGGAGTGCGGACTCTGATCTGGGAGAACCAGGTTTGATTCCCCACTTCTGCACATGCAGCTGCTGGTGTGACCTCGGGTCAATCGTAAGTTCTTTCAGAGCTGTTCTCTCAAAGGCAGTTCTTGGAAGAGCTCTCTCAGCCCCACCTACCTCACAGGGTGTCTGTTGTGGGGAAGGGAAAGGAGATTGTAAGCCGCTCTGAGACTCCTTCGGGTAGTGAAGGGTGGGATATAAATCCAATCTCCTCCTCTTAGTAATTGATAACATTTATATTCCAACTTTTTTTGCATCTGGACATTCAAAGCAGTGTCCATGCAGCTCCTGGGAGGTATCCCATGCAGGCCCTAATCACATGTCCCTGCTAATCCTTGGCCTGTTTTCTGTACTGTCACGTTCTTGGGCCAGGGCTGGCTGTCCAAGAGACTGATTGCTGTATGCAGTTCATTTGGCATGAAAACACGAGGGTGCTTTGGCAGTCCTTCAGGTTTCTGTTAGTCCTCCAGCGTTGGACTCCCATATGTTAAAAACCTCAGTATGTCTGGTTGTTGAGTCTCGCTGTGTCCTTGACTCTCATCCATGGTTTTTGTCTGAAATCCCATGAACCCAGTACATCAACATCGATCAGTCAATATGGAACCGTCTATTCGATTAGCTGGACCCAAGAGAGGGTTTCAATTGACCGAACGCGTTTCTGCCTGCAGAACACAACTCTCCCACCTCCTCCAACTGCAACCCAAAATCCTCTCCTCTGGGAATGCTGCTCCTGAGGAACACACACCAACACCCCAGCAGCATGACGAAGAGTCCTGAGGTCTGTAGCAGAACTGGCTCATGGGATCCAAGCCTTTGCTCACGGCTATTATACTGATGTTGAGACACAGGGAGGCCTCCTATTACCTTTCATGCTTTGTATTACTCACTGGTACTGGCTGCTTGGTAGACTACCATGCACAATTCAATAAAATACATTCCTTTTTATTACTGCAGTCCCAGTACATCTAAGCTACACAAAAACAGGTTGCTTACCTGTAACTGATGATCTTCGAGTGGTCATCTGTGCATTCACACCCATGGGATCTAGTGCACACGCGCTGGATCGATCGGCATTGTACCAAGCTCTTAATGAATTTTCACACCCAGACCTCGGGCATGTGCAGGAACCCCACCGCACATGCCCAGAGGGGTGGGCGCGGACATCCCGCCAGTTCCTTTGAACCGCCGCGAATCAACCCCTATGAAAAATGTAGAAGCTGACAGCAGCGGGGAAGGTGGGCGGATGGTATGAATGCACAAATGACCACTCGAAGATCACCAGGTACAGATAAGCAACCTGTTTATCTTCGACATGGTCGAAGGTAAGGTCCCAGGGGATGACAGGAGTTTTGATGGGAGGGTAGAGGTGCAACAGACCCTTCAAGAAACATTTCGAAAGCGGATGCGAAAACAGTGTGCATCCCTCAACTTGAACATGGTAGGCCGAAAGTGTGGCCAAATAAACTCTTAACGAGGAGTGAGAAAGTCCCAAGTCAGCTAGAAACAGGAGGAATTGGAAAACTTTCTCGAGGCCTACAGAGGTGGCTCAAGGTCAGCGTCACCCAAGGAGGAACAGAATTCTTTCCACTTGTAATGGTACGACTTTCACATTGTGGGTTTTCTGGCGTTTAGCAAAATATTTGCTACGCGGGTGGAAAAGCTGTTGACGCTATTCTCCAGGCTGTCAACTTCACCTGTGGCACGTCGTGGTACAGAAGCAGGGAGTCGGACAGGAAGAGGAGG
>NW_015204858.1:0-2477 GCF_001447785.1 Gekko japonicus | reverse complement strand
TTAGGACCAACCAAAACATCACAAAGTAGAGTTTTCGAGTCCCCTGCAAAACTCTGATGTTTGAAAAAACAAAGTAGAAGTGGGAAATTAGTAGTTAAGAGGCGGTGTTTGCAAGTGACATACTTTGGTAAGGGTTGGAAACTCTTTGGGAAAATCCAGAAATAACATATGGTAGCTCTAGGGATCACTGGCAACTCTATGGGGAAACCTGGAAGTGACATAGGGAAGCTCTAGGAATCACTGGAAACGATATGGGAAAACCTGGAAGTGATGTAGGGCAGCTCTAGGAATCATTGGAAACTCTATGGTCTATGGGAAAACCTAGAAGCGATGTAGGGTAGCTCTAGGAATTGCTGGAAATTCTATGGGAAAACACAGAAGTAACATACGGTAGCTCTAGGAATCACTGCGATTCCTAGAGCTACCCTACATCACATTCAGATTTTCCCTCGAATTGACATAGTGGTGCAGATGATGTCACGCTCCCCCTTGTCCCTGCCCCCAGCCCTCCTGCTAGCTGCCAAACATGGCCTGGCAACCATAGCCTAAAACGACCTCGCAGGGTTGTTGAATGGATAAAATGGAGAAGAGAAGAATAATATTGAGTCCCCATTGCGTACAGAGGTGTGGCATAATTGAAGTAAATAAATAATAAAAAGCAACATTTCTTGTCTTTGACCCCCGTTTGTTACAAGTGATGTAGGGTAGCTCTAGGAATCACTGGAAACTCTATGGGAAAACCTAGAAGCGATGTAGGGTAGCTCTAGGAATTGCTGGAAATTCTATGGGAAAACACAGAAGTAACATACGGTAGCTCTAGGAATCACTGCGATTCCTAGAGCTACCCTACATCACGTTCAGATTTTCCCTAGAAGTGACATAGTGGTGCAGATGATGTCACGCTCCCACTTGTCCCCGGCCCCAGCCCTCCTGCTGGCCGCCAAACATGGCCTGGCAACCATAGCCTAAAACTACCTCGCAGGGTTGTTGAGAGGATAAAATGGAGAAGAGAAGAAGAATATCAGCTACTTTGAGTCGCCACTGGGTATGAAGGTGCGGTATCATTGTAAATAAATAACAAAAAGCAATACTTTTTGTCTTTGACCCCCGTTTGTTACAATAAATCAACAGCCCATTACCCATGAGACGGTTCACAGACGGGTCGTCTGCGGCAGCCAACAGCTCGGTTCGGTTCCAGACATACTTGCTGTGCTACAAGGAAAGCCCAAGACGGTTAAAGGGGTGTGTGTTTCTATGCACCAGATTCTAACTCAGTGCCAGAAAGGAGATATGGTGGGTATGTGGATCTCCTGATTCAATAATAAGGCTCCAGGTCTGTTGATGGGGAGGGGCTAGGAATACAACATTCTATAGGCCGGGGTCATTGGTCGAGGGAGGCGTTGTGAAGATTCCTGCCTCGTTCTGTTCTGGCATCCTATAAAATCTTAGAAGGAAAACGGGGGGACGAATAAGATTCTCAGAGCTTCAAGGGTGTGGGGCTTCCGTCCCCGGAAGAAATTTCAGCCCCTTCCGGGCTAACAAAGAAAGAATTGGGCCTGGAGATTTCCCGGAGTTACAATTCATCTCCAGGCTACTGAGATCAGCCCCCCTGGAGAAAATGGCTGCTTCGGTGGACTCTACGGCACTGTACCCCACTGAGGTCCCACCTCTCCCCAAACCCCGCCCTCCCCAGGCTCCGCCCTCAAATTTCCAGGTATTCCCCCAACCCTAGCAGGCATAAATCAGGTCAAATTGAAACGACAAAGGAACCCAGACCTTAGAGGATGTAAAAAGGTTCCCTTGCTCGAAAGCCAATCGAATCCGACTCTAGGGTTGCGGTGCTCATCTCCGTTTCCAAGCCGAAGAGCCAGCGCTGTCCGAAGACGTTTCCGTGGTCATGTGGCCGGCATGACTAAACACCAAGGCGCACGGAATGCTGTTACCTTCCCACTGAAGTGGTACCTATTTATCTACTTGCAATTTCTTGCTTTCCAACTGCTAGTTTGGCAGGAGCTGGAACTAGAGACGGGAGCTCACTCCGTCATGCGGCACACTCGGGTCTCGAACTGCTGAACTACCGACCCTCCACAGCCTGCAGTTCAGCGTCTTAACCACAAATCTTAACCTGCGTAATTTTTGCAACTTGCAGAGCTGAACTTTCTGTGGC
The DNA here is from genome assembly GCF_001447785.1 of Gekko japonicus. Classification (NCBI taxonomy): domain Eukaryota; kingdom Metazoa; phylum Chordata; class Lepidosauria; order Squamata; family Gekkonidae; genus Gekko; species Gekko japonicus. Next base: position 310 of record NW_015204858.1, on the reverse strand, counting down.
ACAGAAACTGGGATGATTGTAGAGCAGAATTTCAACAACCGAATGAGATTTGTCTGCAGCCCCAATTTCACAATGCAAAAGCACAAGACGCTTACCGGGGAGGCCGCCAGCCACTCGGCAATGAGGTTTCGATTATCCTTGCGGAGACCCTTGGAACTGGAGCTTGAAGGGTACTCGGGGTCCGGGGTCCCCTCCGGGGTCATATACTTCCTGCCACCACCTAAGATCACCTGCAGGACACTGGGTTGTCAGAACAACTAGGCACACAAGGCATTCACATTTTTATATATATGTGTGTGTGTGTATATAT
>NW_015204857.1:0-1940 GCF_001447785.1 Gekko japonicus | reverse complement strand
GAATGTATGACAAAATGGGCTAAGAATTTCAGGTATAAAATACAAATGGGAAAGAATGTGGTTGAAGAGTTTGAAATTTACATTATGTTTTAACCTTAAAGAAAATTTATATAAAATGATGTATTGTTGGTAGATGACTCCAGATAAACTGGCTAAAATGTATGAAAATACCTCAAATAAGTTGTGGAAATGTGAGCAACATGATTTTAAAGACTAACATACAAATGAAACCAGAAGCCTTTCTTTTGGGACTGATGGATAGACGAAAATCATCTTGGAACTTTGTTTTTATATATGATAATGTTGGTGAGATTACTGCATGCTCAGAACTAGAAATCTACTAAAATACTCACAGTAGATGAATGGTTGTTAGATACTGGAGCTTGCAGAGATGGCTAAACTAACCACATTGATTAGAGAGAAAAAAAATACCTACATGTATTTCTCACTGGAAACCCCTTATTGACAATTTGCTTGTAAGGGAAAATAATGAATTGATGATTTGCAGATTTGATTATTAACAAGCATTTCAAATAGCAGAAATGAAAGAAGTTGTTACGGTAATTTTAGAGTAAGTAATTGCTAACTTTAGTATAAGTGATAGTGTTTGTCTTTGTCGTTGAGAGATCTTGGAAGTTTTAGTGGTATATTTCTTCAGCCTTTTTTATTTTTTACTTTTCCTTACTTTTTGCTTGATTCTTTCTTTTCATTTTCTTATTCTTTTTGGACTTTAAATCTTTGTTAATAGTTTTCAATAAAAAAGATGATAATGTAATAGTCAGAAGATATTGTAATAGGCACAGATATTTTCCAACCAACAGAATTATACAGCTCTTGGCTCAGAAGGGGAAGGATCTTATACCAAACACTTGGTCAGTGGTCTGACTTGGGAAGGGTGCTTATTCTGTATAATTTATTTACTTCATTTATACCCCACCTTCTTCCCTAATGAGGATCCAGTCGGGCATACATTATTCTCCTTCATTTTATTGTCACAGCAACCCTGTGAGGTAGTGTAGGCAGTATGGGGCTGGCCAATATCACCCAGCAAGATTCCATGGCAGAGTGAGGATTTCAACCTTGGTTTTCCAGATCCTAGTTTGATATTCTTGACAGGTAAATCGCTTCCCTCCCGGTTCCTATACGGAAGAGAGGCTTCTGTGTCTGAAATGCCACTTAGATCCCGGTAGGGAACCGATTCCTAACCGGGTTCTGTCTGAAATGACAGAGTGTTTGAGTCAAGGTGATTTAAGTCCACGGCAAAATAGCATCCAAGCCCCCCAGGGCAACAGCGGGCTGAAACCGGACTGACCACTGAAGGGAGGTAACATAATGCAGAATGGGGGAAAAAAACCCAGAATAAAAAGGTTGAATTTGATTTTAGTGCAGAATGGGGGGAAAACTGAAATACAAAGAAAGTTGAATTTGATTTAAGTGCAGATTTACTTGGAGGACACCATGGTGAACATGGATTAAAAGGAGAGTGCGGAAAGGGCCAATATCACTTGTTTCAGTCCATACTTGCTCCAAAGTTTTCCTGTACCAAATATTCAAATCTATACCTTTCCAGTGATCTACTCTGAATTTCTATGAACTTTGTGTAATTTATTTATTAATTAAAAGGTTTATAGCCCACCTTTCCTCGTGGTTCAATGCAGCTTACAATAATAGTTAAAAAATAGGAAATCCCAAACCTTTAACCTCCAAATCTTCCCCCTCGACACACACACACTTGAAAGATGCCTGCCAATTCAAGCTCTCTCAAAAGCCCTGGCAAACAGGCAGACTTTGCAGCACCTCCTGAAGATCTCCTAGGAGGGAACCCCCATCACCTCTTCAGAGAGGCCATTCCACAGAGCTGGATCCACAATGGAAAGGACCTGGGATCTTGTCAATGCCACCCTAAGTGGTGAGATAGCTAACAGATGGTTATCTAACAA
>NW_015204856.1:0-1958 GCF_001447785.1 Gekko japonicus | reverse complement strand
AGTCGCATGCTCCACTTTCTTCTCCGTTTTTGTCAGCTGGTGCTGCTGTAGAGTGAAGTTTTGGTTTAGCGAGGTCAGTTGCTGGTTAATACCATTGAGTTGCTCCATCATCGGCTTGAGCATATCCGCTAACATCTTCATGACGTCTGCTCCCTCTTCCAGTCTTGGACTCTGACTGCCCGGTGCTTTCGCTTTTAACTTTCCTCTGTAAGGGATGTTTTTCTTTTGTAAAAATATCACCAAGTCTCTATATTTCCACCTCTTCCTTCTTATTTCAAACGGGATGTCCTTTAACACTTTTATTTCTTTGTCGTTGATCTTCAAGGTAGATCCATTTGTCACTTTAAGTATTTGATCTCTTACTTGTCTTCTTGAGAATCTTATAATCACTTCCCCAGGCAGATTATTTTTTTTTGTAAATTCTGGATATGATCTGTAGATCATATCTATTTCGCTCTGTAGTATGTCTGTTTTTATATCTGCCATAGGTCCTAATGTATCACACATAATCTGTTTCAGATTCTCAGATATTTCTTCAGGAACATCTTGAAATCTTAAGACATAGCTTGCTCTCTCCATTTGTAGCTGTAACAGTTGAGACTCCTCCATCAATCTCTTTTCCCCCCATCACCTGGAATTGTTTTTTAAGCTTTTTGGTGTTGGTATCCACTTCTTTTACTTCTTGTTCAGTTTTATCTGGGGTTTTTTGCTGTTTCAGGCCCCCGGTCACACGAGCGGGAAAATTTGCACTGGAAGGGAGGCGTTTTAGCGCAGTTCAAAAAGATGTGCGGTAATGCGATCATACGGTTCCCTGAGGTGCCGCACATATGTCGATAGCCGGCGATCACATGGCGATGTTGAAGTGCATCAAAGTCAGGAAAAACCGGCATGGTGCGATCAGATGTGCGGCACTCGGCACCAGATGGTCACATCTGGTGCGACGGGACGCATGCGCATGCCGGATGTGCCAGATTAACTCCACTTCTGCGATCCGACGCTCAACTGCAACTCGCGTTTTCCGGATGCTACTACACTTTTGCTGGTACTTTTTAAATCTGCTTCTTCGGGCCAATGGTATGGGTTGATGACAGGTGCACTACGCTTCCCAGATGTTGCCGTATGATCGCACCCATTTGATGTGCCCTTAGTTTGTCCGTTTCACGAGGCAAATCTTCCTGTGTGACCCGGGCCTCAGTCAGTTGCAGTTGCTGTGCATCAAATTTGCTATGCAGTGCTTTCACTTGTTCCAGCAGGGGTCGCATTGCTTCTATCAACATCTTTTGTAGCTCTGTAGTTGTGTCCTGTCTAGGAACAGGACTCGCTGGACCAGCAGTTCCGGCAAGAAGCTTTGGTTTTACTTTTTTGTCTTTCTCATCCTTCCTCATGGGCACCATGTTTGAGATTGTTTACTTTTTATAAAAGTTATCACAGTCTCTGATACTCCTTAAACAGCTTGGTAAATTTCAGTCTGTCTTGCTTCAGTATTCCACCCCCCTTTTTTTATGTGCACAAAGTTCGCTTAGTTTTTCTTATCGAGGGAGAGTCCCCCCCTTCGCTTTCTAAGGGTATGTTTCCGCTTAATGTTCTCGGTGGTTCTTGCTTAAACTCCAACTCACATTTCAACAACAGATCCGGTTTCCTTTTCCAGTCGCTCGGCCACCAAACGCTTGCTCTGGTGTGCGCTTCTAATTCCCATACGGGACGCTCCATGGCGAGACCTTTGGGGCATGGGGAGGCCCTCCTTCACTGGCTGTTGTGTCGGGGGAAGAGCCTCCTAGAGCCCCATGGCTGGGAGCCTCTTGCGGAGGCTCTGGGGGTTTCATGGAAAATCGTGCCCCCTCCTCACTGTGGGCTCTGGCAGTCCTCTCCTGGAGGATCAGGAGAAGCGACTGCCAAAACGAACGCCATTCCTGAGGGGTGGTGAGTGTATGAATGTGCGAAAGGAGTTCTAGCTAAGG
>NW_015204855.1:0-2286 GCF_001447785.1 Gekko japonicus | reverse complement strand
GCATGTCAGGCTGAATACATTACACTCTGCTTGACGGAGTGGCAGGATACGTGCCAGTATGCTTTCCCTCACACAACTCTTGTTTTCATTCGCTTGCAATTGTGTGCAGATTTAATCAGTTGACAAAACACGTATGATTAATTGAGAAGTTTTAATCATGCGTTTACTCTCGGCTCGAATGAAAACGTTCTCGTGGCCTGCTGTCTCTGTTGTGGCGTACGATAATACAAACCCAGCTTTTGGTTGAGTCAATTGGTACGGCAGTTCTGCACGAGATCCTGCAAAAAATCTTGACTGGTGCAGTCACTAGAGTGCCAGATGTATACTTGGGAGACCTGGATTCCAATCCTTGCTTGAGCTTAACGGGGTGACTTTCAGCCAGTATTTCTCAGGCCAGCTACCTCCCAGGGCTGTCGTGAAAAAAAGAATGAATCCTGATATAACAACAACATGTCAAGGGATAAGGCGGAGGACAAACCTGTTAAGCACCAACATTTCTTGAAGAAGCAGAAGAAGAAGAAAAAGAAGAAGAAGAGATTGGATTTATACCCCGCCCTTCACTACCCAAAGGTGTCTCAGAGCGGCTTACAAACTCCTTTCCCTTCCCCTCCCCACAACAGACACCCTGTGAGGTAGGCGGGGTTGAGAGACCTCTTGACAGAAACTGCTCTTTTTCGAGAACAGCTGTGCCAGAGTTATGGCTTGCCCAAGGTCATCCAGCCAGGTGCAAGTGGAGGAGTGGGGAATCAAACCCGGTTCTCCCAGATTAGAGTCCGCGCACTTAACCACTACACCAAACTGAAAGGATTTAGGAGTTATAGTGGACAACAAAGTTCACAATACAGTGCTGTCATATTGCTAAGAGTAGCACAACAGGAACATTTTTTCCAGGGTTATGGGGGGGAAACCCCCCCGCCGCGGGGGGGGGGGGGGGAAAATCCCCCCAAAAGCCACAGAATCCTGGCTAGGGGCCTGAACATACTTGAGAGTGAAGAGGAGAGATAGAGGTAGGTTTCTGGCTACATGACTAGATAAGTGAAAGAGAGAGAGAGCTGTGAATTGTAGAACCTTTAAGAAGAAACAGGATATTGCTAAGAGTAGCACTCTTACAGGTGATTGCCGGGCTGGGAACTGATTGGGCGGCGGCAGTGACTTGCAGCACATCATCCAGAGGAAGGAGGAGTGTTTTTGGGCCATACTCAGGGTTTTTTTGGGGGGGGGGACCAGTGTTCCCTCTAAGCTGATCTAGTGTGAGCTAGCTCACAGTTTTTTAGCCTCCAGCTCACAGATTTTTGTCTAAACTCAGGAAGGATGGCTCCAGAGCAAACTAATTTATGCAGTAGCCAAATTGTTCACTCACAACTTTAATGTCAGTAGCTCACAAAGTGGAATGTTTGCTCACAGGACTTCACAGCTTAGAGGGAACATTGGGGGGGGACCCAAACCCATGCAAACCTATTTGGCAGGCATTGAATTGTCCGGTGTGAACTGAACAGACTGGGTGATGATGGGTTTACGGCTGCTCTTTACATTCAGACACAAGAAGTTCCACTGTTTGTTTTTTTGTGGAATTTTTTTTTAATTTCATACATATAGCACACACAAAACAGACAATAGGGAACTTACAGACATACAAAATTTGGGAAGATTCATTGTATCGTTTTTTCCCCCTATGGACATTTGACCTCATACTTCTCGGCCTTTTGGCTTAGATCAAGTGAAGAAGCTCTAGTGCTGAACACCTCGGACATGAAACTGACGTCATCTGTTGTACCCGCACAACATATAGTATTTGCCCTGAACCGGCAAGAGAGATATACCCACATACATTCAGTTTGCAGTTTCCCTCCAGCTAGGGTTGCCAGGTTCCCCCTGGTCATCCAGGTTGGGAAACTCCTGGAGATTTGGGGGTAGAGCCAGGGGAGGGCAGGGACTTCAGTGGGGTACAAGGCCACAGAATCCATCCTCCAAAGCAGCCATTTTTCTCCAGGGGAACTGATCTCTGTAGTCTGGAGATGATCCGTGGAATCCCCAGGCCTCACCTGGAGGCTGGCATCCCTGCCTCTAGGTGAATGAGTCATTCCATGCACTTCCCCCTCCAGGTTCACTAGCTGTTGTGCATGTGCATTTGCAGGTGACTAGAACTAGGTCAATGACTTTAGATAATGAACCTTTTCCTGGGTTTCTAGTTCCAAAGTTCAATGGGTCAGTCCCTGCAGAGACGTGCCCTGTTTATAGGCATATAGCAGCCGTCAGGAAAACACTTGAAAAGCTTATCTGTGGTGA
>NW_015204854.1:0-1982 GCF_001447785.1 Gekko japonicus | reverse complement strand
AGTTGGCAACTCTGCTTAAGCTTGAGTGAGCAGAAACATTTTGTGCCCGAAAGAGAGCAGCACAGCCACTTGGCACACCTCAAGGGGTAAGTGAGGATGTGTACATCCGATCAACGTGAGGCCCATATGCCAATGAAAACAGACTCGGCTTGACTTTACTAGATGCCTCTCGTGTTGTTGGCAGAAATGAGCTTGAGCCATATATGACAAAGCCAGTTAAGCTTCGATGGAGAAACCGTATACAAAGCCATTGATGGTTTTCTTCTTCATTAATACATACAAATACAGATGTATGTTCCCACTCCACCCTGAAAAGATGGAAATTTCAGCACATTTCAATCCTTATCGAGTAAATGGGCGTGGGCAAGCGACTATGAATTCACTATTCCAACCACTCATTCCCCTCAAGGGTAGCTAAAACAAGAAACGAAATCCCCCCCCCCCCCCCCCCCAATGCTGCGCACAGCCTCAGACTTCGGTGCTTGTGGCAGAATTTTGGATGACGGGAGACTTGGCCATTTATGTATAAGGCATATGGAATAGATGTAGCAAAAGAGACTTTGGTTTCTTCCCATGAAGCACTGCAGTCTCTCCGGTGCCTGCTTCCTAGTTGCCAAATGGTGCCTGGCTGTGAACGAACGGTCTCCCACACAGTCCTCACATTCCTTTAGCCAAAATGCACTCAGCTCCGAGGCTGGATCTCAAGAGATTTTTGCCTATACCTCACCTGCTCTGACCGGAGGCTTTGACCTAAGTGACAGCCCTTAGGGGGAGAAGTTTGTGGTTTTCTGGTGCCATCAAGGGGAAGGCTCTGGATCCTAGTGCACTCACGACATTCCCACGGGACCTTTGATGCATGTATTGTCCACGTTCCGTGGTTCAGCACCACCCCCTGAATACCCTTTTGGGGTCTTCGGGTGATGAGACATCTCTTTCTTGTGTACGCTGCCATTTTTGGTGAATGCTCAGAGCTTTTTATATAATGGTTAGGCTCAAATAACCAGGTTGTATTGCAGGCTTGTGTCCTCTCTTTCCTACCAAGACTGGCTGTCCTGCCAGAATCTGTTGGAGTTTCTTATAAAAATTGCGATTCAGCAGAGAAAAACAGCTTAGCGATGCCAGAGTACAATAATCAGACTCAGAGTCCATGTGTGTTTAAAATATAAAAGCTTTACTACATTCTAGCACAGGGAAAGGTAACTGGGAGGAAAATAACAACACAGCTAAAACAGCTACATCCTCACTCTACAAAGGACGAGACTAGAAGAGCTGCAATGGCTACTCTTACACGCTTCTTGTCGAAACAGAACAAAGAGGGGAAGAGGAGCCATAAAATGCAAAGACACTTTGCTTCCAATCAAACTCCTGGAACAGGAAGAATTTTCCCGGGCTGGCAGACCTAAACTAACATTGACTTACACAAAAGCATGTGATTTCCTGTAACAACAAAACAGACATTTAACCCAATATATACTGAGTGTTTTTATCTTGTAACACCCAACAGAATCCCATCCAGCCCAGTGAAACTCAGCGACGCAGGTACATCAGGTGGACGTCTGGTGACCAGGTAAGTTATTTTTCCCCACAACAGTGCTCAAATCTGAATGCTTGTGGACTGCAGGATGATTGACTTGTCTTATGTATTATGTTGCTTTTAAGCTGTTTTATGTATTGGCATGTGCCCTATTTGTGAGCCGCCCTGAGCCCGCTTGCGTGGAAAGCAGGCTATAAATAAAAAAATAAATAAATAAACAGGAAACCCCACCCACTTTTTTGATTAAAAATAATTATATCTCCGCCTCCTTCCATTCCAGGCCCTTCTCCCACTGGCAGACCTCCCTCTGCCCCCGATCCCCGGGATCCCTGACCCGAGTCTGATGTTGGTGACATTTCGACAGTCCATTCTGGCTCCCTTCTCACTCTCTTATCACAAGTCCCACTCACTACAATTACAATGCTACAGTAAAACCTACAATTTCCTA
>NW_015204853.1:0-1989 GCF_001447785.1 Gekko japonicus | reverse complement strand
ATAAAATGGCTGCTTTGGAGCTGGACTTTATGGCATTATACCCTGTTGCTATCTCTCCCCTCCCCAAACCCTGTCCTCCTCAGTCTCCATCTCCAAAATCTCCAGGTATTTCCCAACCCAGAGCTGGCAACCCTAGTATGTGTGTATGTATTAAATATTTATATCCCACTTTTTATCACTTAGGTCTTGAAGACACTTAGAGCTGGCAACCCTAGTATGTGTGTATGTTTTATCACTTAGGTCATGAAGACACAAACGTGTTTCAGCGAAGTCTCTTTCAGCCCCATTAGTGTACTTCCACATGTATATCTTCTACATCAGAACGAACTAGCAGAGTTCCATGTGCTATGCCAAAAGAACATGCCATAGGGCCAATCTAGAGGAAGTTTAGAGAAGGCAATTTATGGGACAGCAAAGTCCTGTTTGAGGCCTATCTTTTCTTCAAGAAGCCATTTTCTACAACAGGTCACTCGATCGTTGCTTCAGAAGGGTAGTTTCGAGTAGAAAAGAACTGGTGAAAAGAGGGCTGGTACACTTGAACATGTACACTTGCACATTTTGTAGGTGCACTGCTATAGGCGCCGCAAATGTTTGTTGAAAATTTTGGACAGTTTTCAAAAATGTGAGGGTTTCAGGTTAAACATGGAGATGTTCACTCAACCACAAGTTGTAACTGGGAGGCAGCTGCATTGGAGGTTGAAATGACTAGATCAATAAGACAATGATGCCGTGGTGAGAGTTGCTTGGTAGGGACTGGCTATGACTTGCTTATATGCTTGTGGGTATGTGAAAGAATTCTGATTTCTGAATTTCAAATATATTAATGATAGGACCCTGTTCAATATTTCTTATAACCATGCCAGTATTTGGAAACTCATACTGAATATTTTTGCTTTAAAACAATTTAAATGACTTGCTCTTTTTACCACTAATTTGTCATTTAGCTGCAGCATTTAGGGTCTTACGTTGACCAACATGGAGCATGTAGGATGTCATCGGATGGATAGGGTTGCCTTCTGAGTCCCACTGTGTTCCTGAGGTGAAATAAAGAAGGTTTCTGGTATGATTGACAGCTGCCCATTGATTGGGCTAGAAGGCAGCCTGGCTACACTGCATTTATCGGTGAGAGACTTTGAATGGCTGAATATGTGCCAACAATACATGCATATTTTAGAGATATATGCCAGCTATCTGCTATTATAATACAAATCACATACTACTAACCATTTAACATGTGGTTTATGCTCTAATATTTTGTATTTTTAATGTCTGCATTGCTTCTAGTCTGTTAGAAAAAACCTCTGGTCTAAAGCTCTGGCTGGAACACATTAAGCCTATCTTGGTTTGATATACAGTGAAGAGTTCTAAATCTTTTGTTGCTAGACAGTCCAGGATAAAGATGCTTCGGCAGAGCCCTAATCCTGACATACACATTCATTTGAGTGAGACATAAAGAATATGTCCTCAGCTCCCCCAGGATCAGACAGGCTTTTTGGAGGTTATTCACAGTCTTTCTAGCATCTGAGCCTGTTTGGATTTTACCCTGGGCCCAAGGTAATGGAATTGGCACAATCAGACCAGCTGCTACTCTGTGTTTTACATCTCAGTTTGACTACCTGACCTTCTGGGTTTTTTTGCATCTTAACTTCAGTCATCCTCCTGGTAGCCAAGGTACTTCCCAATACACTTCAATGAGAGGGGAAAGACCATATATAGAAAGGAAAATAGCCAAAATTCATTCTAAGGATTTAGCCCAACTTTTTTTTTGTATAAATCACAATTAGTTTCTCCCTAAGGAAAGGTAGGAAGCAAGAGGAAGAGAAAAGAAACATATTTCCTTGTCTGTTTTTTCCTTGACCTTTCCCCTTTCCCCCCTGGCTGCCATTTCCACTTTGACTTTGTGATGCCAGACCTTTGTCAGATACTCTGACACACTGTTATCACCACCACCACCATCATCAACTAGGAATAAGGCCAGTTGTGGAAATA
>NW_015204852.1:0-2235 GCF_001447785.1 Gekko japonicus | reverse complement strand
CTTGTGAGGTTCTTCCTGTCTGGGAAGAGATGGATGTAAGAAGAGCCCTGCTGGTTCAAACCAAAGGCCCATCAAATCCAGCCTCCTGTCCACAGAGCAGAGCGACCATGTCCCAAATAACTACACGTCAAAGATGGCCAAATGGATTCTTCCACTTTCAGCCTAGATAACTGCACCAGCAGAGGGTTGCCAGCCTCCAGGTGGGGTCAGGAGATCTCCTGGAATTAGAACATCTCCAGGGGACAGAGATCAGAGGGGGGGGGGAAATGACTGCTTCAGAAGGTGGACTCTGTAATGCCCCCCCCCCCCGCTTGGGGGTTCCCCGGTTGGAGGGCTCCAGGTACCCATTTCTCAGGTCCGCTCAGCAGAGATGAGCTGGCTCAAAAAAGCATCTTGTGAATTTCCCTCTCCCAAACGACTAGAACCCGAGGGCATCCAACGAAACTGATGGGAAGTAGGTTCAGGAGGGACAAAAGGAAATACTACTCGACACAGAGAGGGATTCGAATGTGGAATTCGCTGCCGGAGGGTGTCGTGATGGCCACAGGAGTAAATAGCTTTATAGGGGGATTAAAGGTAAAGGTAAAGGTTTCCCTTGCTCGAAAGCCAGTCGAATCCGACTCTAGGGTTGCGGTGCTCATCTCCGTTTCAAAGCCGAGGAGCCAGCGCTGCCCGAAGACGTTTCCGTGGTCATGTGGCCGGCATGACTAAACGCCAAGGCGCACGGAACGCTGTTACCTTCCCACCGAAGTGGTACCTATTTATCTACTTGCAATTTCTTGCTTTCGAACTGCTAGGTTGGCAGGAGCTGGAACTAGAGACGGGAGCTCACTCCGTCATGCGGCACACTCGGGTCTCGAACTGCTGAACGACCGACCTTCCACAGCCTGCAGTTCAGCGTCTTAACCACTTGAGCCACCGCAGCTCCAAAGGGGGATTAGATGGCCACTAACTTTGGTAGCTGAGGGGAACCTCCACATTCAGAGGCAGTCAGCCTTCAAATCCCAGAGCCAGGAGGCGACAGAAGGGAAGGCCTCGGCCTCTCTGCCCTGTGGTTGGCCCTCCAGAGGAACTGCTTGGCCGCTGTGTGAGACAGGAGGCTGGACTAGATGGACCACTGGTCTGATCCAGCAGGGCTCTTCTGATGTTCTTATGTTTGCAATCAGAAATGTTGGTCTAGCAAGATAGTAGACCCATGAAGCTGCCTTGTACTGAATCAGATTCTTCGTCAATCAAAATCAGCTTTCTCTATTCAGACTGGCAGCCGCTCTCCAGGGTCTCTTGTAGAGGTCTTTCACATCACCTACTATCTCGCCCTTTAAACTGGGGATGCTGGGGATTGAACCTGGGACCTTTTGCATGCCAAGCAGCTAAAAAGAAGTTATCTATAACAGATGAATAACTGGGGGGCCCAAGACCTGGAGGCCCCCCCGCAAATCAATATTACATGTCTCTTGTGCCTTCTCCAAAGTATTTTCAACTTGTAACGAACAGAGATTCCGTACTTCAATTTAACATCTCTAACCTGGATTTCCGTACATTTATATATAATATTCTACATGAGCACTTATCAGCCCACAAGCCCTTTACATAAGGACATTAGAGAAGCCATGTTGGAGCAGGCCAGTGGCCCACCCAGTCCAACACTCTGCGTCACACAGGCTGTGGTCACACGGTCATTTTGATCGGGTTTCACCGCTGTTCCCTCTCGCATTTAAAATTGCTGATCAGACACCCACATCCGTCTCCCGCTCTGAAGTGGGCTCACTCGCGCGATCCTCCCGGTTCCCTAGTGAGTTTTCCGACACCGGGAAAATCAAGTATTTTCCGGATATTTGTGCTTTGAATCTGCAATTTTGCCTATCTGGACAGCCATCTCTCGCAATGATTGCAATTAGGTCGTCTGAACGTCCTTCTGGTAGTGGGTTTTTTTGGGGTTTTTTTTGCGGCTTTCATCGTTATGCGCAAAGAATTTGGAGCACTGTCACACAAAGCAAGCGGTTGGGCAAGGGATGTGTGATCCTCTGAACCCGATCAAATCTACAGCGGGAACAAAACGCGGTACGCTTGCCATTGATACACATTGATAGGGTCTGAACTGGCAGAGACTGATCAAGAGAGAGATCTTGGAGTTGTAGTAGATAACTCACTGAAAATGTCGAGGCAGTGTGTGACATGCAATTAAAAAAGGCCAATGCTCTTTTTAAAAGAACTTTAACAATTATGTATTGTTTG
>NW_015204851.1:0-2169 GCF_001447785.1 Gekko japonicus | reverse complement strand
CAGATAGCAACATAACAATCATGTGCCATTACTGCTGGGGGGGCCCCTGGCGTATATTAGAATCTCCAAAAGAAGAAGGGGGGATATATTTGACCATCCAAAAAAGAGGAAAACAAATACTTGAGCAAATGATCCAATATAAGAAATATGCTTGCTGTTCTAGAGAGAGTTGTCTGTAAATTATAACACTATGATAGAAACCAAAATGAGGCATTACAAGAGAATCAGTAAGCAAGCATAATGCGGAATCATCCTGGTGGATGAAACTATTGGACATGTAATCCTTCCCAGCTAAAAGGAATTAGACATTTATTCTTTGTGTTTTTTTTTTTTTTTATAAATTTAGTACCATAAGGAAAAAAAGAAAAAGCATAGAAATGATACCCTCAAAACTAATAATCAAGAAAAAGTATAACGGTTGCATAAATTCAAACAAATTCAGCTTTTATTTTCAGAAATCAATACAACTTAACTCCCTATGTTTGTTTACAACCAAATAAGAACAAGAATTTGTGAGCTTTACAATATGTGTGGCCCACCCTGTTTTGAGCTAGTCTAGAGGAAAGCAAAATAAACTAAACACTGGGAAATGTTTTGTTGTTCAGTCACACAGTCGAGTCCGACTCTTCGCGACCCCATGGACCAGATCCCACCAGGCCCTCCTGTCTTCCACTGTCCTCTGAAGTTTGCTCAATTTCATGTTCATTGCATCTATGACACTGTCTAACCATCTCATCCTTTGCCGACCCCGTCTTCTTTGACCTTCAATCTTTCCCAGCATCAGGGTCTTCTCCAGTGAGTGCTCCCTTCTCATTTGGTGGCCAAAGTATTTGAGCTTCATTTTCATTATCTGGCCTTCCAGGGAACAGTCAGGGTTGATTTCTTTTAGGACTGACTGATTTGATCTTCTTGCAGTCCAAGGGACTCTCAAGAGTCTTCTCCAGCACCATAGTTCAAAAGAATCTATTCTTCGGCGCTCGGCCTTCCTTATAGTCCAACTCTCGCAGCCATACATGACTACTGGGAATACCATTGCTTTGACCATGCGGACTCTACTTTTTATCATGCTGTTTAGGTTCACCATCGCTTTCCTCCCAAGTAGCAGGTGTCTTTTAATTTCATGGCTGCAGTCACAGTCTGCGGTGATCTGGGATCCCAGGAACGTGAAGTCTGTCACTACTTCCAGTGAGTGAGTGAGTGAAACACTGGGAAATAGGAACTAACAATTTTGAATGGTGGAATAGTGATCTCTGACATAGACAGAATTATTGGCTTGGACATGTGATGCAAGATGCCTTCCATTGGAGCTAGAAGACCTTATGGGATCATACCTGGAGGGTGATCTCAATGTCTTCCACCTCCTAATTGCAGCTGTCTGCTTCAATCATGTCTGTTCCAAGTGGGAAACCTAACTCCAAGCATCACATTTTCAGACATCACAGCTGAGTGCTGAAAGAAGAGGAAAGGGGAAAAAAGTCCTATAAGTGTCCACCACCTTCTACTTGTGCTTCACAGAAAAAGCAGTGAGCTTTAACTATGCAATTGTCTTTGTTTCTCATCCTATAGATGAATGGATTCAGCGATGGAGGTAACAGAGCATAGATCTGTGCAAAAAGGATATCGCGATCAGAGGATGTGTTAGCAGAAGGCCTTAAATAAGCAAACATTCCAGTGAAAACAAGCAGTCACCACAGTGAGGTGGGGAATGCAAGTGGAGAGGGCTTTTTTCTAACCATGCACAGAAGGCATTTGCAGTAGTGCTGCAAAAATCTGTATGTAGGTAATGATAATGAAGATAAAGCCACCTGTGGTAAAACTCGATATAAGAAGTGCAGCTTCAATTAGATATAAATCTGAACATGAGAGTTTTAGAATCTCTGAACATTCACAAAATAACTGATTACGGCTCCAGTTCTTATGTGGTATGGAGAGGTTTGGCCTGGCGCCTATAGCCCAGTATGAAATGACCATTCATGCAACAACATATTTTTGGAAAATAAGTGGATAAAATGAGCCACAACTTTATTGGTTACAGCTGTAATAATCATTGGCACAGCATGGGTCCACCAAATCCAGTTGATCAGCTGACCCTGCACCAGCCGATGTACCCATCCCTCAGACAGTCGACATGGGTAGAGATTGCAGAATGGCAGGTTACCGGGGATCACA
>NW_015204850.1:0-1964 GCF_001447785.1 Gekko japonicus | reverse complement strand
TATTTCACACTTCGTATAATTACACTGTAGCGATGAGAGTATTACATATTGTATACAGATTAACTCCACCATCCTATCAGCCATACCGGCTTATTGTTCCTTTCATCAGGGAAACACGTACAAATAGCTTGGAATTGTGCTGTGCGGTCCCATGTCTACCAAATAAAGCTGCACACAGTAATCCAAAAGAAAATCTGCTGTGAAAAAGAGCAATGGGTTCATCCCATGTTAGTATACTTCAGCCCAACAAAGAAAAATGGGAGTCTCTCAAGACTTCTTGTCATTTTAATGCTGAATGGATGAATCACATGCCAGCGCCACCTCAGCCCAGGAGACAGTGGAACTGGTGTGTGAGCTTTCCATTCATTGGGGATATCTTTAATATACTTTGTATTATTTATATAATACAGGATTTTTATTGAATATTTACTATACTATTTTCGTACTTATTTTAATTGGCGTAATCATACATTGTCGTAAACTGCTTCAAGCTCTTAACTGAAGAGAAGTGGTTATAAAAAACTGAAATAAATAAGTAGTGGTTGCCTATTGTAGATGTTACTACCGTATGTTGTAGAAACAGGCCCATGTAGAAGTAGTAACCTGTTTTGTTCCTGGTCATGTAGGCAAGGCAGGCTGTACTCCAGCCCAGTCAAGGCCTGTCAGCTAGAGCACTTCACCACACAGGAGCTGTCCTCCAGTGCCAGCAATCTAGTTAAGAATCAGAGCTGGGTGTTCAGAAACTGTTCAGGCAATTTCATGTGGCCTGGAGCATCATAAGGGGGTCCCAGAAGTACACTTAGAGGCAACAACTGAATTTTTTCTCTCTGTGTGTGTTAAGTACCATCAACTCACTTCCAGCTTATGGTCACCCTATGAATTAATAACCTCCAAAATGTCCTATAGTTAGTGGCATTGCTCAGGTCTTGTAAACTGATGGCTGTGGCTTCAGGCCCATAGCCATGGGGGGCATTTAAGGCAATGCCCCCTCCAAAATTTGCCCTGCCTGGCTGCCTCCCCTAACAGGAATTTCCCTGTCTTTTTTTTAACTTTACTTTAAGCTGTGCCACATTCTCCACTGCTTCTCCTCCTTCCAGATAAGATGGCAGCCGCTGCGGCCTTGACAGAGCCCCTCCTTCATCCCTGTTTCTTCTTAGGGAGGGACCTCACACGTACAACTGGGTCTGTGTGTGAGTGTTACTTTGTGTGTGATGTGAGTCTAAAAGAGTGTGGAGAATGACGGAGGAGGCTGCAGAGACCTCCCTCCCTGATTTCAGTGCATGCTGGGCTCAGTCGGGTGCTGCTGCCTCAGGAGGGACAGCATTGCCCTCAACAGCACACATGGAAGAGCTGCTGCTGCTGCTGGTGGTGGCTGGCTAAGAAAAGAGAGAGGAATTCCCGCTTTCCTTGTCACCCGGCCCTCTTTGCTCACTCGTCTGCTAGGTTTCCCCTTGTGCTCCGTGCTCCCCTCCCTGTGCTTCAACAGACTATGGTAGGTGATGCAGGCTGCCCAGCCCACACAGAGGAGACTGTAGGTTTCTGGAGGGGGGAGGGGGCCCTTTCTCTGGTTCTTCTTGCCGCCCTTTTGTTTATGGCATCATATCCTCCGGTGCCCCCCCACCAAAACTTTTCTAGCTACCGTTCTGCATGACTTCTTTGATGGAATTAATCCATATCTTGTTGGGGAAGGTCTTTTTCTGCTGTCTTCAACTTTTCCTAGCATCATTTTCTTTTCTAGTGAGATTCTTTTTCTACTCTGCCTGATTACCCCACTCTTCCTGACTGACAGTTAGGCTCCTTCTCATTAAGGTGGTGAAATGGGATGGCTTGAGCTGTCAGATGACTGAGTTGACTGCTGCATCTTCTGGCCTGAGCTTCGACTGAGGCTTGTTGCTCGTTCTGTTCTTGAGGTCCTAGAATTGCGTGTGTATAAGGGACAGGCCACAGCATATAAATTCAGTCAA
>NW_015204849.1:0-1989 GCF_001447785.1 Gekko japonicus | reverse complement strand
CACCTGGAGGCTGGCAACCCTAGGAAATGACGAATGTGATCAGCCTCATTTTAATTTGGCACTTCTTCCGAGGAGGCTCAGAGCAGCACATATTCTCCATTTTTTACCCGCAAAACACCCCTATGAGGCAGTGGAGGAAAGTTTGCCATGCTGCAGACGGCTTAGAGTGACCCCGTCAGGTTTTCAAAGGAAGAGACAAATAGAAGCCGTTGGCCATTGTCTGCCTCTGTGTAACAACTCTGGACTGCCATGGTGGTCTCCCATCCAAAAGGTTAAGGGAATCTGGGTATAAGGGCCCAATAGTTCTGTGTCTGAACTCGAAGCATAAATATTCCCAAATGTACGAAAATGTACATGTATTCAGGGGTCATGGGGGATCGCAGTTCCCCCGGGTGAGGTACGGGGGCGGGGCACATGACGAAGCCCCGCCCCCTGCTTCCGGCCGCCCCGCTTCCGGCCCTCATTCAGCCAGGAGGAGGCAGGAGAAGAGGGAGGGTAAGTTGCTTCCTCCCTGCCTCTCCCCACCCCTGCCTGCCTGGGGCCAGGGAGGGCCTTGGCGGGGCTTCCTTGCACTCCTGCCGGCCTTGCAGGTCCACCGCCGGGCCCCTCATGGGGGTGTGGGGGTGTGGCCTTATGACACACTTCCGGTGATGTCAGGGTGTGTGGCCTTATGACACACTTCCGGTGATTTCAGGGGGTGTGGCGTATGCAAATGAATTATGCTAATGAGTTATGCTAATGAGCTCCTGCGCCTCTTTTTCTACGAGATGACCCCTGCATGTATTTATTACAAATTCAATAAAAATCAAATATAGGCCCAATTAATATCCTCAGTTCAGAATAAAACCATACATTGATCTCAAAGAGAGACTGTTATCGACCCTGACTAAACTCGTTTCGGCCAATTGGCCTTCCTCAGTGGTCAAACAATGTTGTTACAGAATGGCTCCAGACATGACAGTCATTTCTTAAAGTCAGACCACGGTGAGATTGTTTTATAATCAATATCTGCGACCCAAGGCAGAGATATAAATCAGAGGCCGCATTTTAGATAACTCGCTGCCTCGGTCAGGTACACATCCCTTGAATAATGGTTCAATTGTATACCTTTCTCTCCTTGTTAAAAAAAAATAATGCATGCAGTCTGGAGCCAATTGTGATGTAATACTATCCAAATGCTTACCAGGGTTGACCCTGCTTAGTTTCTGGGATCTAACAAGATTTGGCCAGCCTGGGACATGTAAATCAATGCAAGAGATGAACAGAGGTGGTTTGCCATGGCCTGCCTCTGCGTAGCGACCCTGGACGTCCTTGGTCGTCTCTCATCCAAGTACTAACCAGGGCCGACCCTGCTTAGCTTCTGAGATCTTATGAGATTGGGCTAACCTGGGCCATCCAGGTCAGGGTAGACAAGCAGAGGTGGTTTGCCATTGCCTGCCTCTGCATAGCAACCCTTGGACTTCCTTGGCGGTCTCCCATCCAAGTACTAACCAGGGCCGACCCTGCCTAGCTTCTCAGAGCTGATGAGATCAGGCTAGCCTGGGCCATCCAGGTCAGGGCAACATAAGCAGAGGAGGTTTGCCATTGCCTGCCTCTGCACAGCAACCCCAGACTTCCTTGGTGGTCTCCCATCCAAGTACGGACCGGGGCCGACCCTGCCTAGCTTCCGAGATCCGATGAGATCAGGCTACCATCTAGGTCAGCCCAAAAGTGACACAGTGGCGGAAAGTGCTGTCAAGTCGCAGCCGACCTCTGTTGACCCTATAGACTTTCCAAGGCAAGAGACGAAGAGAGGTGGCTTGCCTTTGTCTGCCTCTGCATATTGACCCTGGACTCCCTTGTTGGTCTTCCATTTAAGTACCAACCAGGGCCGACCTTCCTTAGCTTCTGAGATCTGATGAGATCAGGCTAGCCTGGGCCATCCAGGTCATTGCTCCCTACGGGATAGGTAATTATTCTCACATTCATGGGATTGTTCTTACAGGAAAA
>NW_015204848.1:0-2039 GCF_001447785.1 Gekko japonicus | reverse complement strand
GATGTTTCTAGAACTTCCTAGCACAGTGGAGGCTAAAGCCAGAGTGGTGAGGTAATGGAAGGTTTTTTGGAATTTGCAGCTGAGCCCTGCCTGGACTTTGTCAATTGGCTGTCAAGAAGTAGGCTTGGGGAGCTGGAAGGATGTGTTGTTGGGGGGGGGGACTGATGGCAATTTGCTTCCTTCACTGCTCTACATAGTCACCTGAATATGTAGAGCAGTGAAGGAAGCAAAGCACCATCAAAGCATTCCAGTCACTACAGTCTTTAGTACCCTGTAAGGCATCTATAGTACCTACTACCCTTTAGTGAAGTAGATGGCAGCAGAAGAAATTTCTTATATTAGATGTAGATGGGACAAAACCTCTGTATGCAGGTAAAGTTACGAGGCAAATCACAGTGTAATCCTAAGCGTGTTTATCCCCTCCCTCCTTGCCAAAAAAAATGGTGCTGAAATGAATCCAAATTCTTCCTTTTCTTCTTTGTGAGGCTGCAGAGGGAAGGGGCAGAACTGAGCTGATGAAAATATTCACCTCAACCCTCAGATGCCACCAGTTGCCAACTCAGAAATGGGGAAATTCCTGAAGATTTGAGGGTGGGGACAGGGAGGTTTAGGAAGGGGCTAGACCTCAGCACAGAATAATGTCCACCCTCCAAAGCTGCTCTTTCCTCCAGGGGAACTGATCCCCCATCACCATTAACCATCTTGACTATTTTCTTTGTGCTTTTGAAGCAGTTTTTCTCTAGGTAGGCTCGCCAGCTCTGAGTTGGGAAATACCTGGAGATTTTTGGGGTGGAGCCTGAGTGGTGGGTGTTGCCTTCTGACACACTTCCGGTGATGTCAGGGGGTGTGGCATATGCAAATAAGATATGCTAATGAGTTATGCTAATGAGCTCCTGCACCTCTTTTTCTACAAAATGACCCCTGGTTACAAGGTAAGCCCCTAGATCAGGACAAGAAATGTGCTTGATTGTAAGAGCTCCTACTACAAATTATTTAATTTTTGCAGACATGGCAAGGCTAGAAAACTGAAGGGAACATTTCCCCCCACCTCAGCAGACTTGAGGAAAGCAAGGAAGTTCTTCTTTTTAAAGTTGATTCCCACCCCCCGTTGGATGGCTTAGGCAGGAGATAGAGGGGGAAATGGACTACTGCAGGAACTTGTGCACAAAATATTTGGGATTCGGTTTAGACCATTTTGAAAGTTCAGAGGAGAAAGTTAACTTTTCAAATTATTCAAGGGTGTGTGTTCACAATTTCAAAGCAGTGTGATTCAGAAGAAGAGAAGATTTTTACACCCCACTTTTCTCTACCTTAAGGAGTCTCAAAGCAGCTTATAATTGCCTTCCCTTCCTCTCCCCACAACAGACACCTTGTGATGGGGCTGAGAGAGTTTGGAGAGAACTGTGATTGGCTCAAAGTCACCTAGCAGGATTCATGTGGAGGGGAAGGGAAGGCGATTGTAAGCTACTTTGAGACTTCTTTGTGTGAGAAATGCAATAAAATGAGGGGCTTCTGATCTTAAAAACCTTGCTTTAAAAATTGCAATAGACACATGGCAACAACCAGCTTGCACAAACATCTCCACTCAGTAGAAGCGGAAGAGCCTTGCAAAAGATTGCCTTTAGTAGAAAGGGGAAATTGCCATGAGCAAAGAAATATTTCACAAAGATGAAGGAAGCCCCTAGATCCCGAGAAGTGCCTGCTGTAAAAAATCATTTTGTAGAAAAAGAGGTGCAGGAGCTCATTAGCATAACTCATTAGCATATCTTATTTGCATGTACCACACCCCCTGACATCACCGGAAGTGTGTCAGAAGGCAACACCCACCACTCAGGCTCCACCCCAAAAATCTCCAGGTATTTCCCAACTCAGAGCTGGCGAGCCTACCTAGAGAAAACTGCTTCAAAAGCACAAAGAAAATAGTTAAGATGGTTAATGGTGATGGGGGATCATTCCCCTGGAAGAAAGCGCAGCTTTGGAGGGTGGATATTATTCTGTGCTGAGGTCTACCCCCTTCCTAAACCTCCCTGTCCCCACCC
>NW_015204847.1:0-2008 GCF_001447785.1 Gekko japonicus | reverse complement strand
AAAGGTGCCCATTGTGACATTGTGGCCTGATTTCTCCTCCTGCCCTGTCATTCCACGCCCGTTTGGTGACAGGCGGCAGCTCTTGCCGGTGGTGAAGGGTGGTGTTCCCGTTCCTTGTGTGTCCGTTCCCCAACACGGAAATGACAACAGGGTAGTCAAAGAGACTTTCTACTTGCTTGAAATGGAGCGTTAGAACGATACAGTGGATTGTGGGAGGAAATGAGGGAGGGGGGCCAGTACAGTAAAGGGGGGGGGAAGAGGACAAGATGCTACATGAACCAAACAGAGGGAGACAGAGGGGCTGAGCCAGCCGTTATCCTCATGGCCTCCCCCCCCGAGGGTTCCCCCCCCAAAGACCTCCAAACACTCAGCCAATGCCAGCAAGTGAAGAATCACAACACCCCTACCAGGTAAGGGTGCCTTTTTATTCCCGTCATACAGCTGGGGGGAAACAGAAAGCACAAATTGGAGAGGCATGCCCAAAGAAAGCCAAGAAAAGAACCTCGGAGCCTTACATCCACCTATTTCTGACGGCCGTTGGACAACCTGCTGTGGGAGGGGAGAGAAAGCCAAGGGAGCAGCGGCGGCGGCAGCGGAGGAGGTGGAGGGCCTCGTGGCAGCCAAAGGGGGGGAAGGAGCCCGACACGGGGGGGGCACATGTGGAAAGGAGACACCTTCTTCGTCTTCTTCCCCTTTTGCATAGAGATTTTTCCTTCCGATTTTTTTTTTGCATTTTTCTTTCCCTGTATTTTAACTTTTTTGTCGTTGTTCAGATTTTTTTTTTAAACAAACAAACAAACAAAACCAGAAGTAAAAAGAAAACGGCAAACCACTTCCGGGTCCGCTGGAGGTTGCCAGGGAGAAGGCCTTGTTGGGCTTGGCTGTCCCCGCAGGTTCTGAGTTTGTGCTGTGCTTTATTGAACACGGAGGAGCTTTGTTTCCAGTGAACACAATGAGATTTGAATAGTACAGACAGAGCGTTCCTTATCTACATGACGAGGTGAGCCTGTTATTTTTAATCACTACCATGATAATGGATAATGGGCTTATATACAAGAGGAATTTGCCTTCACAGTACACACAGAATCTTCCTACAAAGCAGCCATTTCCCCCCTCCCCCTGCAAATAACAAAATATTAAATAATTGCTAGGATCTCCATCTTTCCTGCATAGTCCAGTCCAATGGAACCGGCATGAACATTGATGGTTGCCACAGATCATCGCGTGAAACACCCCCCACCCCCATATCAGTTTCTCAACTTCACTATAATACTGCTTTACAATGCAATCCACCAGCTGCAACTCAGACCAGCCAACACAAGACACTTTTTGGCAAATGTAATGCAAACATTTGCAGGTGGCTCTTGAGAGGAAGTGGCGCGGCCAGGTCCGTCACTGTGTCCGGTGCTCTGGACAGAACTGCGCGCTCTCTTGATAAGCCGGACAGACCCAATCAGACAGGGGGGAGACAAGTCAGCGTCGGCATGAAAGCAAGGCCAGGCCACTCCTTTCCTCATATCGGTTTCCCCAGAAGGGAGGATGGCAAGTGAGACATGTCATGTCTTCTGGTGTTCCCTCAGCCTGGGGCAGGGTTAGGGCCGGGGGAGACTGGCCGCCTTGAGTCCCCACAGACCGTGGCCGCCACTGGGAACCGGCCCAAGCAGTGGTTTTGCTTCCCAGCCAGCTGGAGGCTGACGTTTAAGGGTGGTCAGTGGGCTGCCTTCAGCAGTCCTCTCTTCCGACAGAGCCCTATGCACAGCTGAGTAAAAACTTCAGCTAGGATTCTTTTAAAGAAATCTCAGAGAGAAGCAGCAGTCCTAGCCAGCTACAGCTGCGTTTCAGGCAAGGAGGTGAGAGGTGGCGCTGAACCCATTTCTGGTGGAATGATATTTCCGTGAGTGCCCGGAAAGAGACCCACGAGCAGATTTAGACAATGATCTTTGACTCGGGCGGGGGGGAAATGTGGCATGCACAGCACTGGTGCGACTTGGGGGGGGGGCTAGAGCAC
>NW_015204846.1:0-2000 GCF_001447785.1 Gekko japonicus | reverse complement strand
TACATTGCTTCAAAGCTGCGGGACAGGGCCGCCGACTGGTACGTGAACCTACGCACAGAGTTTCACTGTCTGGGTATTATCTCCTTTCTTGACCTTGGGATGTTCCAGCTGCTGTCGGCTTTTGCTGGGAAACAACGGCTTTTTGCTTTTTGCCCGCTTTCTTTCCCCGCGCATGCGAACTTTGCTTATTGGCTTCAGCTTGTAAGGGGGGGTGTTTGATCCAAGTGTAATTCAGGGTGCCATACTGTTCCCGGACAGTCCTGACACAAGCAGTACACGTGTCATAGTCCTGGTATACCAATAAACAGAATTCTTCTTATGAAGCACTGTGTTGTGTGACCTGACTATCGAACCCTGACAAGTACACTGGATCACCCATAACTTATCTTTCTCTATCCCTTAATAAATTGTATGATACGTGGAGGCATTTTCATGGCTCCGAAAGAGACTTTACCTTTTATTTGGAGAAACATCATTCTTATATTAGAATAGATTATATTTTGGTTTCAAAGTCATTAATTGGAAAGGTTAAATCAATACATATTGGCCCATTTATGTGGACTGATCATGCTCATTTAGATGTAATATTCTATAACACAGATCAAGTTAAATGAACACATAATAGGGTCCTAAACATATCAGTTTTACTAAGGGAAGACATTAAATCCAAGCTGACAGAAGAATTCCATTTTTTTTTCAACATAATACAATATGGGAACCCTTTAAGGCTACCTTGAGGGGTCTTTAATTTCAATCTCTAGTGCTCTGAAAAAGGAAAAAAACCCACTCCAAATTAATGATATATTAGACTGTATTAAGACGCTTGAAATAAAACACTCAAAAAACATGATCTAAGAAAAGTTATAAAAAATTGCTACAAGAAAGAAAAATCCTGGAATCACTTGAGACAAGTCATATTAAGGCTAATTTACTATATTTAAAACAGAGATTTTGCCATTGTACCACCAAGATTTTAAAATTCTTTTGTGGAGAGTCCATCAAGGAAAAGCAAAGAAACAAATACCTTATTTAACTCGCAAAGATGGTATACTAGACGGTACTAGAACTTATCAGTCTGCAGAAATTCTCTCACTGATGGCTGATTTTTTTTAAAAAAACTTTATTATTTGAATACACTGGCCACAACTGATATAAATAAATTTTTAAAGGATCACATTTTTTTTAAAAAAACTTACTATACAGCGTAAGATGGCTTTAGATGAACCAATCAATCTCTACAGGTTCAAGCAATCTCTCAAATGAAATCTGGTACAACTCCAGGCCCAGATGGGTTCAAAATTGAATTCTATAAATGTTTTAAATTAGAATTGGCAACTCCATTATCAATTTTGTGCAATCACATTATTTGGACACAGCATTGCCCTTTCTCATGGAATGAGGCACATATTATTGCTATTCCGAAAACAGAAAAAGATATTTCAGATCCAGCCACATACAGATTGCCTTGTTGAATTGTGACTCTAAAATTATGGCAAACCATCTTCAGACAATTATTACTGTTTATATTGCCCCTGATCAATCTGGTTTTATCCCAGGAAGATATATAACTGATAATGTCCATAGGACCCTTAGTATTATATCTTACGCTCATGCAACTAACATTCAGGATCTGCTTCTTTCTACTGATATCATGAAAGTTTTTGATTCAGTAGAATGGTTATATCTGCACACTATACTCTCACAAATGGAATTCAGTAATAATTTCATTTCAGCTGTCAAATCTATATATACATCACCTTCGGCAAAACTTTGTGTAAATGGAAGTACTTCAGATACTTATCTCCACCAGGGAACTTGACAGGGTTGTCCCATGTTACCCTTTACTTTTGTTTTAGCCATTGAGCCACTGGTTGAAGCTATTTGTCAGGATTCCACCATTCAAGGAATTACTATAAGCTTCCTCCATCATAAAGTTAGCCTGTATGTAGATAATACAGTTATATTTTTAAAATTTATTTATTTTATTTATCTTTGGATTT
>NW_015204845.1:0-2045 GCF_001447785.1 Gekko japonicus | reverse complement strand
CCAACCTAGCAGTTCGTAAGCAAGAAATTTGCAAATAGATAAATTGGTACCGCTTCAGTGGGAAGGTAACAGTGTTCCGTGTGCCTCGGCACTTAGTCATGCCCACCATAAGACCACGGAAACGTCTTCGGACAGCGCTGGTTCTTCGGCTTGGAAACGGAGATGAGCACTGCCCCCTAGAGTCAGATTTGACTAGCTTTTGAGAAAGGGAAACCTTTACCTTTTTACTAGCAAGGGATGGTGTTGCACATACTGGGCCTTTGTTCTGATGGAGGACAGACAAAGGCTTTGTGGAGGAGTAAGGTTTGAAGGAAGACAGCGATGCAGTCGTGGTTTGAGGGACACCGGGCAGCAAAGGAGAAAAGACCAGAGTTGCTTAAGTGGGAAAGGTGGTTTTTCGGTGACTGAGGGTGGGCAGGATGGTGGCTTGTCTGCTTTGCATGCAGGAGCTCCAGGGTCCAGCCCTACTTTCTCCAGTTAGAGGATCTCAGGCAGCAGCCATTGGGAGAAGACCCCCCCACCCCCCGAGTTCCTGGAGAGTCAGTGGCGGTCAAAGGAGACAATAACGGCTGGGATTTATATGAGTTGGGAAGAGCAAAGGTTTTATATTAGCCCTTTGTCTTGGTGATGGTCACAAGATCATTCCAAACGGGCCAGGCAAAATTTTCCATTATTACTTTATTATCCTGTTCTTTCTCCAGGGGAGTCAGGGTGGCATACATCAATCCCCATCATTTATCCGCACAACACCCCTGAGGGGTAGTTTAGGCTGAGAGTGGCACATGACTGGCCCAGGTGTCATGGCAGAGAGGGTTTCCCAGATCCTAGTCCAACACTCTAACTGAGCACTTTCCCCATTGGTTTCTCACCAATGGTCCACTCCTATGCAGTCCCATTTAGCTTACTCCCAATTAAGTGTGCTTAGGATTGCAGCCTTTGTTGGTTGGTTGTAGCAAGTGTTTCCCCCCACAACACAGTTTTGCCTGTCGTTTTTCTCTTGCCCTGTTTTCCAAGGCCATGTAGATGATTCTCCTTGCCCCCATTTACAATCAACCTGTGAGGCTGGTTAGGTCAAGAGAATGCGATTGGTCAAAGGTCAGCGAATCAGCCTCATGACTGAATGGGGATTGGAACCTGGGTCTCCCAGACCTAGCCTGACATTCCAGGTCTTGCTGTGCATCCTTTCGTTTCTCACTTTCCCAGAAAGAACACTTATGCTCCCACTGACAGAGGAATCGCTGAGACTTCGGGCGGATGATGAAGATAGCTTGACCTCTGAAGACTCTTTCTTCTCTGCTGCTGAGGTGCCTTGAACGCTGTCCTTTTACCACAGGGGCTTTCAGGGATCCCTTTCCATGCTGACCGGCCTGCCACAGCACACTGGAATGTCTGTTGTAGAAACCGGAGTGTTGCAGAGAATTGTGGGTTTTATGGTAGGAAGGGGAAACACGTGAGCCACCTGGCACCTGTTCGGCCTCATCGCTTCATGTGAAACAACGCTAGTATTCTCTGTGTGCCATTCGTTGCTGGCAAAGTGGTAATAAATAGCCTTGTTCACAAGTCACAGTGAACTCATCTGCATCATGTGCACTCACATACATTTGTTTGTAAGAAAAAGCCCACACACGGTTGCGTTAAATATAAAACCAAGGACCAGTACCTGATAAATATGAGATTAAATTGTCCATTCAGCTGTTCATGCACTGACTGTAATGCACTCCTTGCTCCCATGTATGCGCCACATGATTTGTATGCTAGTCCACCATAATGTGAAAACGAATATAATGTGAAGGATCACATCCCGATCCGCTTCCTCCAAGGCTTAGTGTAAAGGAGAACAAACAAAATACAAATTATTTGTATGGTTTTGGGCAAGGGCTCATTTTTACCCTTAGTCCACGAGGAAGGTGAAGAGGGGTGGGGCAGTGTAGACACAGCACACATTCTCAGGGGTCAACAAAGAAGGACCCTCAAGCAATGAAAGTATTGTTTCCTGGCTCTGATCATGAACAGAAAAGGAGACCAAACCCTATGAGGAAAGGCTG
>NW_015204844.1:0-2280 GCF_001447785.1 Gekko japonicus | reverse complement strand
AGGGTCATGGTCCAAGTGTGCATACATGTGCAAATGGGGCTGCAGTGGCAAAGCGTAAAAAATAAATAAATCACCTATGTGCTTTTGGATTTGGGGCCGTGTAGAATTTTCCTTTTTGATTGTGTCCCAGTGCACAGCATCAGGTGCCGTGCCGTGCTTCAGGAGAGGGGTTTTTGTGTGTGTGTGCATTTTTTATGTACCTTTTTGGCATGCAGAAGGTGCCAGGTTCAGTTCCCGGCATCTCCAGTTAAAAGGACCAGGCAGTAGGTGATGTGAAAGGCCTTTCTCTGCCTGAGATCCTGAAGAGCTGCTGCCAGTCTGCGTAGACAGTACTGGCCTTGATGGATCGAAGGGTCATGGTCCAAGTGTGCATACATGTACAAATGGGGCTGCAGTGGCAAAGCGGTAGTTCAGCAGTTCGAGACCCGTGTGCGCCGCCTGACGGAGTGAGCTCCTGCCAACCTAGCAGTTCAAAAGCAAGAAATTGCAAGTAGATAAATAGGTACCACTTCGGTGGGAAGGGAACAGCGTTCTGTGCGCCTCAGCGTCTAGTCATGCCGGCCACATGACCACGGAAATGTCGTCGGACAGCGCTGGCTCTTCGGCTTTGAAACTGAGATGAGCACCGCAACCCTATTTTCGACTGGCTTTCGAGCAAGGGAAACCTTGACCTTGACCTAGAAGATGCTTCAAATCTGTGAGTGTGCCTGTCAAGAGAGATTCGACTCTTAAAAGCCAACTTCTGAAAAGAAAACCCATTAGGACACTGGGACCAATTCGCCACAAGCAGCTGTGCCACCCTCGCCCTTCCTTTTGCCCCAGTTGCATTGGTCAGTTTCACACTATTTGCTGTGCTTCCGCATTTTGACCCGCAGCTCCCCCCGGTTTCCCCCGTGTCTTCCTGATCTCAAAAAACAAGAATTGAGAAGACATGGGGGAAATTGGGGGGGGGAGCGGTGGGTCAAAATATGGCTGAGCAGCAAATAGTGTGAAATTGACCAATGCAGGTGGGGCAATCGAAAGAGCGAGGATGACAACAGCTGCTTGTGGGGAATCGGTGTGTGTTTAACTAAGAAGTTGGAAACTGGTTGCGTTTTCTGGGGGGGGGAGGGAGTGATGTGCAAGTTGTCTGTTTCTGCTCTCTGCAGCAATGGTCAAAGGTCTTAAGAACATCAGAAGAGCTCTCCTGGATCAGACTAATGGTCCCTCTGGTCCAGCATCCTGTCTCCCACAGCGGCCAACCAGTTCCTCTGGAGGGCCAGCAACAGGGCAGAGAGGCCAAGGCCTTCCCCGGTGTTGCCTCCTGGCTCTGGGAGTCAGAGGTTAACTGCCTCTGAACATAGATGTTACCTTTAGCCACCACGGCTAGTAGCCACTGACAGACCTCTCCTCCATGAATCTGTCCAATCCCCTTTTAAAGCTGTCTATGCCTGTGGCCATCACTACATCCTCTGGCAGTGAATTCCACATTTTGATCACTCTCTGTGTAAAGTAGTGTTTCCTTTTGTCCGTCCTGAACCTACTGCCCATCAGCTTCATCGGATGCCCTCAAGTTCTAGTATTTTGGGAGAGGGAGAAAACGTTCACTTTGTCAGCTCTCTCCCCTCCATGCATAACTTTATAAACTTCTATCATGTCCCCCCTTTAGTTGCCTCTTTTTCTGAACTGAAAAGTCCCACCCTCTTCTGCCTTTCCTCCTAGGGAAGCTGCTCTAACCCTCTATCCATCTTAGTTGCCCTCTTTTCTGCGCATTCAACACTGCTTGTACTTTCACACACCTTTAGTATCTTTTTGGTGTAGTGGTGAAGTGCGTGGACACTAATCTGGGAGAACCGGGTTTGATTCCCCACTCCTCCACTTGCAGCTGCTGGATGACCTTGGGCAAGCCATAGTTCTGTCAGAGGTTTCTTGAAAAAGAGCAGTTTCTGTCAGAGGGTGTTTGTTGTGGGGAGGGGAAGGGAAAGGAGTTTGTAAGCCCCTCTGAGACTTCAAGTGAAATCCAAGACGACGCCCCCTCCTCTTCTTCTTCTCCTTCTCCTCCTCCTCCTCCTCCTTCTTCTTCCTCCTCCCCCTCTTCCTCTTCTTCGCAGCGTGTGCCTCGGCATCCTTGCCTTTCACCTGGAGGTGAGGTGGTTTCGTTTTATTCCGCTGCACCTGCTCTCCCTGTTTGTATCAGGCGGTTGTTTGGCTTGTGTTGGATGATCTGGGGAATGAGAGTTGGTCGCAGCTGCTGCTGTCTTTTTTTATAACATTTTTTATTTTTTATAACAACATTAACAA
>NW_015204843.1:0-2037 GCF_001447785.1 Gekko japonicus | reverse complement strand
CGTTCCTGCCCAGAAATAGCCCTGTGTGTTAACGATATTTTGCTGTTTGTTCATTTAACTCTGATCATTACACTGCACTTCTTCAGAAGTGATAGGTAAACCATCAGTCCCAGTCTGTCACTTCTGGCCAGGATCAAACACTGTGATCGAATCGATGTATCTTGCCCCCAAAGCATCCCAGGTTTACCAGTCCAGGTCTGTGTTAATTCTGGTTTGCTGTGTGACTAAGGGGGGGGGAGGGGGGGAGAGCCAAAGGGTCACATGCTTGCAACTGACCAATAAAAGGTATGTATCCCTTCACCTCTCCCAGTGTGTCTTCTGTACCAAGAGTTACGGTATAATGGTTCAGTGGGGGGTGTTTCTATAGCCCTGTGTCATGGACAGGTCAATAACTGGTGAAGACAACAGATTTGGCTATACAGTATTTGTTTTCAGGTGTGTGGGTATGCAATTTGGATTGAGGCGATGGAGCATGAGGATATGGGGCTTAAGCCCCAGGGAACCTCTGTTTGCCCCACTGGTGAACTATGCAGGTAGGCGGAGTTTCCCCAAAGGAGCAAAACATGGCTTCCTGGAGCTGTCTCAGGCTGGGGAAATGGCAGCCGGGGCAGGCTTAAACCCTGTCTTCCTTCAGTCTATGGTCCTGATCCAAATCAGGCTGCCACACTCATGGGAAACAAGTTTCAGTGTGTGCACCTGCCTGAAAGGAGTCTGGACGTACTAAGGAGCCTCCGCAAGGAAGGGGAACTCACTACAATGACAACAGACACAGATGGATTCCCGAAATTCTGTGCCCAGGACCAGACTTTGCACTTGGTCTCTTGCTTGCTTGGAGCAGTGACATTCGCAAGGCTCTAATCCCAACTACAATATAGAAGAACAGAGCAGAAGTTCCTGCTCTTTGGGACTTCAAATTAATCTCCCCTATACCATAGATCCCAGATGAATTCCCTGTCCACGTTACCCCCTCCCTCCATAAGAACCACCCCCAAATCTGGATTTGACAACCCCAACAGCTACCTGTTGGCGGAAAGGTCTCCTTTACCATTTATGACTGGACAGAAGGACCATTTGGCAGGCCTGTGTCATTCCACACACCTTTCCTTTCCTTTCCTTTCCTTTTGCCATCAAGTCAAGCTGACTTCTGGCGACCCCTAGTGGGGCTTGGGATGTTCAGAGGTGGCTTGCCATTGCCTGCCTCTGCATCAGGACCCTGCTAGTCCTTGGAGGTCTCCCATCCAAATACTTGTCAGGGCTGACCCTGCTGAGCTTCTGAAATCTGACAAGATCGGGCTATCCAGGTGAGGGCATTCCACACATTTTTATGACAAATCTATATGTGGTCACTAGGCCCAGGGATGTTGTTGTCGTGACGCAAATGAGTCACGATTTCAGTTGAGACAGTTAATTGCCTGGCCCATGGGAAATTGGTCTAAGGAGCTCTTCCGTGCACCACGGGGGCATTTGCTGTTGATCCAGGCAACACAGGACTTGAGCTCTTCCGTGCACCACGGGGGCATTTGCCGCGGGCTGTTGATCCAGGCAACATAGGACTTTCCAGTCGCTTTTGGCCCAAGCATGAATTTGGGGGTCTCCTGTGACTGGCTTTTTGGGGGATCTTTTCTATTTTGGGCCTGTTTTATGTTTTATTCAGGGACTGGGATAAGGGCCTTTGGGCTGGTTAGGGTGGGTTGTTCAATAGGGTTGCCAGGCCTCCTGGGTAGAGTAGGGTAGTTCTAGGAGTTTCCAGCAATTCCTAGAACTACTGTAAGTCACTTCTAGGTTATTCCCATGAGTGATGTCACAGCACACACAATGTCATGGCCCCACCATGTTCCCATCCCTGACGCTCCAGCCAGTTGCCAACCCTGGGTGATAGAGATGCACAAACTCCTGTGGGATCAGATCATCTCACGGTCACCAGTTGCGTATAAACCCCCTATTTGTTGATGATTGGATCACGCATCGCCAAGCCTTCCATGGCAATTTTCTGCACAGGGCATGCACACAAACACTCAGCTTTCATGCATGCATGTT
>NW_015204842.1:0-2132 GCF_001447785.1 Gekko japonicus | reverse complement strand
GCTTTCGAACTGCTAGGTTGGCAGATATTAGGTAAACATATATTTTAGGCTCAGGGGCTGGAACGATGCTGCTTCTGTACTCTGTATCACCAAGCCCAACACATTCTAGGTGCTGCTGTCCAACTGGTGTACAAACTATTTTACAGAATGGTGTGACCCTGGAAGGAGAGGGGATGACAAGTTGCGGGACCGATGCCATTCGACTAAGATCTACCCCATCTTGCACTGACACTTTGTTGCTGTATTATATTGTTTTACTGTTTTAGACTGTTTTATCTGTTTTAATTCTGGCACTTGTGCCTCGTTGTTAGCCGCCCTGAGCCTTCGGGGAGGGCGGGATATCAATCCAAAAATAAAATAAATAAAAATAAAGAATAAATGCAAATAAAATGTTTCCTCTCTTCCTGGGCTAGGAGTGCTGCCCAAGGACCATTTAACCCCGAGCTTCAAAGCAGTGAGGCTGGCTTCAGAAATGTGGCAAGATGGAAGGGGGTCAAAGCCCTCGCCACAGAGGGTTGCCAACTCTGGGTTGGGAAATGTCTGGAGATTTGGGGGTGGAGCCTGGGGAGGGCAGGGGTGGGGAGGGAGGGACCTCAGTGGGGTATAATACCATAAAGTCCACCTACCCACTGCAGCCATTTTCTCCATGGGAGCTGATCTCTGTAGTCTGGATTGGAGATGTAATTCTAGGAGATATCCAGACCCCTCTTGGAGCTTGGTAACCCTAACTACTCCCCTTCTTGTGTCACTCCAATCTGAATCAGGGTGATATATGGCTGTAAATCAGGATCTAATCACAAGCTGGATGGCCCGATCTTGACAGATCTCAGAAGCTAAGCAAGGTAGGCCATGGTTAGCACTTGGATGGGGGGCCACCAAAGAAGTTCAGGGTAGCTATGCAGAGGCAGGCAATGGCAAACCACCACTGAACATGTCTTGCCTTGAAAACCCTCTGGGGTCATAAAATCATAGAATCATACAGTTGGAAGGGACCTCCAGGGTCATCTAGTCCAACCCTCTGCACAATGCAGGACATTCGCAAATACCTCCCTCTCCACACCTCCAGTGACTGCTGTTCCATGCCCAGAAGATGACAAAAAACCTCCAGGATTTCCAGCCAAACTGGCCTGGGGGAAAATTGCTTCCTGACCCCAAAGTGGCAATCAGCATTTCCCTGGGCATGTAAGAAAGGGCCACAAGCACTGAGGCAACCCTTCCTGCCCTCCCTTCTCATGATCTGTTTAAGTTCACAGAATCTGCATTGCTGTCAGATGGCCATCTAGCCTCTGCCTGAAAACCTCTGAAGAAAAAGGAGAGCCCACCACCTTCCGAGGAAGCCTTTTCCACTGAGGAACCACTCTAATGGTCAGGAAGTTCTTCCTAATGTTTAGCTGAAAACTCTTCTGATTTAATTTGGTTAAGTTGGTTGTGGTCTGACCTTCTGGGGCAACAGAAAACAACTCTGCACCATCCTCTATATGACAGCCCTTCATAAGCTGACTGTGACTTGACAGCATGTTCTACTACTTCTACCCTTCATAAGCTGACTGTGACTTGACAGCACGTTCTACTACTTCTACTAATCATGCATTATGTTTTCTCAGAGAAGTCCTCAGGTTGGGTGGAGAGACATATTTCTGAAATTCCACACATCCCAGGCACGCACAAGCCGAGTTCAGATATCCAACCACGCATGTCACTGGCGGGTAAATATGGGCCTTTCGGTAATCAAAGCACAGACTCTGCCACAGAGTTGTGGCCCTCCCCAAGTCTCTGTCCGTTCGTCCCAATTATTCTCATGAAGCTGCCTTCTACTTAATCAGACCATGGGTTCACCAGGGTCAGTACTGTCTACTCAGACTGGCAGCGGATCTCCAGGATTTCAGGTGGAGTTCTTTCCCATCACCCATTACCTGATGTTTCCACCTAGAGATGCTGGAGATTGAACCTGAGACCTGCCACATGCCGACCACGAGCCCTCACAGCTCTGCTTTCAAGGCGAGGCTCACATTTGCAACCGACTGCACCCTGACTAAGCTTCAGGCACAACGTCAGAAGAACCCCTGGACTGAGAAAGGATAATTGGCTGAAATCGAGCCCAAAGACTTATCAGCTTCTCTCTTCTTCACCTT
>NW_015204841.1:0-2055 GCF_001447785.1 Gekko japonicus | reverse complement strand
GTAATGGGACCTTTCCCAAAGAGTGTTTCAGGAAATCAATATGCAGTTTGTTTGACAGATGATTTCTCGAGATTTTCCTGGTTGTTTGTGTTAAAGCACAAGTCAGAGGTGTTTAACACAATTAAATGCTGGTACAAGAGAGTCAAGAACCATGTGGGTGTACTGAAGGCACTTCAGACAGACATGGGAGGAGAATTTATGTCAAAACTGTTCAAGGAATGGCTGGAGAAAAATGGGGTGAAACACAGAGTTAGCAACCCCCACGTGCCAGCTGAAAATGGCCTCACAGAAAGCCATAACCGCATATTACAAACTGTGATGCATTCTATGCTGACTGACGCAGGGTTAGACATAAGGTATTGGGCTGAAGCAATCAAAGTGCTATGTTGTTAACAGAGTGTGGTCTAGGGCAATAGACAATGTACCTTATGCTGTGTTGTACAACAAGGCTCCTAAACTGGATCACTTAAGGGTGTTTGGCACAAAAGCCTGGGTGAATATACCTTTA
The DNA here is from genome assembly GCF_001447785.1 of Gekko japonicus. Classification (NCBI taxonomy): domain Eukaryota; kingdom Metazoa; phylum Chordata; class Lepidosauria; order Squamata; family Gekkonidae; genus Gekko; species Gekko japonicus. The sequence continues at coordinate 1,547 of NW_015204841.1, read as the reverse complement.
AGTCAGAGGAGAAAAGGTGGAAAACGTTCAAAGAAACTGTTATTTCTGGGGTATCAAACAGGTATGAAGGCATACAGATTTGCCAATGACAATAGCAATCTGACCTTCAGCAGATCAGCAAACTTCTGTGAAAGCCAGAATTGGCACAGAGTACATGCTAACCCAATGAGTGAACAAATAGCGTTACCTTTGTCAAATGGTGATGGCTGTGAGGTTCAGCAACAAGGTACTGTGTCTGGTGAAATAAAAAGTGAACAAGCTTCACCTAGGAGGTCTACTAGGAGTACAAAAGGTGTGCCACCTCAAAGGTATGGGTATGATGTGAATGTGGTCAATCATGTGTTTGTCAGAGAACCTGCAAATTACCAAGAGGTGACTGAAATGCCAAATGATGAGAAAAAGCCATGGTTAGAGGCAATGAGGTCTGAATATGATTCACTATGCCAAAACAATGTATTTACTCTGACTGAGCTGCCAGAGGGGAAAAATGTGTTGGATTGTAGATGGCTATACAAACTAAAGGTGTTGACAGGTGGGGAAACCCAATACAAAGCCAGAATGGTCGCAAGGGGCTTTGCCCAAGAGAAGGGGTCCGACTATGACGAAGTGTTCGCGCCCACGGTTAAGTCAACCACATTAAACACAGCTTTGGTGAAAGCTGGGGTACAAAAAATGAGTGTACATCAGTTTGACTTCACCACTGCCTATTTGAAGGCAGATATAGATGAAGAGCTCTATATGAGACAAATACCAGGTTTTGAGAGTGGCAACAGAAAGCTGGTACTAAAAATTAACAAGGCTCTAAATGGTTTGAAGCAGAATGGGAGACTCTGGAACAAATGCCTGACTGAGAAGCTAAGAAACCTAGGGTTTGAGCAGAGCATAGCTGACCCATGTTTATTTAGCAAAGTTTATTTAGCAAAAGGTGTTACCTTTTGATTTTTGTCGATGATTTGTTGTATATTTTTGACACAAATGAACAATTGGAATGGTTTAAAGAAACAACACAAAAATACTTTAAAATAAAACATCTGGGAGAAATAGAGCACTACCTGGGAATGGATATCAGGAAAAACAAAGAAAGTTTCTATGAGATTAGTCAACAGGGAAAAATTGTGAAACTGTTGCAAAAATACAAAATGGATGATGCTCACACAGTGCAAACTCCAATGACAACAAGTGTTCAAAATGAGCCTGAGGGAAAGAAGTTTGAAAACATAAATGTCTACCAGTCCCTAGTGGGATCATTGTTGTACCTGGCAATTTGGTCAAGGCCAGACATCTTTTATGCTGTGCATGTGTTAACGCAGAAAAATATGTGTCCAGGGGAAAAAGATTGGCAAGCAGCCAAAAGAGTACTGAGGTACTTAAATGGTACAATGAACAGCAAATTAGTCTTGAAGGGAGACAGCTCCCAGGAAGTGATGGCATTCTGTGATGCAAACTGGGGAGACAAGGTGACTGGAAAGTCAACAACTGGTTATGATGTGTATGGGGCACTGACAATGTGGAAGTCATCTAAACAAAGATTTGTATCTGTAAGCACA
>NW_015204840.1:0-1994 GCF_001447785.1 Gekko japonicus | reverse complement strand
ACAGAATCGGTCCTATGGGGCGACGGAGGGCGGAGACATTGCGGGATCCCAGATAGGTAACACCAGCGATGCCTGCCTCAGACGGGCTATAAGAGAGGAAATCGTGCTGTCTCATGGTGCGGGGGGTAGGACCTCATGTCTTGGATCCCCTGGCTCTTCCCCTCCCCCCTCTCCTGGGAGGGCCAAAGAAAAACATGCCTGGCCCACGAAAGCTGCACAAAAACGGTTCCCATGGGGAGGATGCCTCCATGACTTAATGGAGCACGAGGAAGACTTCACAGACCAGGGTTCTCTTCCCAGCTGCTTTCACTTTCTCCTTCTCCCTAAGAACCAATAATTCCTTTTACTATTTGGTTTGTATGGGAGTTCTCTCTAACTACCCAGACCTTCTGCCAAATCCTTCTCCAGTATCCTTTGTCTGTATAAGGTTGTTTTGTAGCTTGTCTGACTGAGAATCTAAGTTCGCCCTCAGAGCGATTTTAATCTCTCTAAGACATTGGGGTTTCTCTTCTCTTTGTAGATGTACTTTTCTGACTATTGCCTGTCAGAAAATACTGACTTCCAAATTTCTCTTCCCTCAGAAGCAATCCTGTGGCTACTGATCCAGACTTTAGGAAGACCAAACAGCAAGAGACCAAAGGTTAAACACCCCTTTTCCTCCAGATCAGCTGTTTTATTTTCTCTTTCAGCTTATGTTGGCCAATCAGAGAGTGAGCAGAGTAGCCAATCACCTAAGCTCTTCTCTCCAGGGAAGATTAACTACTAACCTCCCTGACTCTCTGTACTAAGCAGCATTTTGAAAAGCCTGCTTTCCTTTGGAGTCCGTCACTGATGGGCACAGGAATAAACAGCTTTAAAAGGGGATTAGGTAGACTTGATCTCCATGAATCTTTCAATGGCTACTAGCCATGGTGACTGAGGGGAACCTTCACATTTAGAGGCACCAGTCATCTGAATCCCAGAGCCAGGAGGCAACATCAGAGGAAGGCCTCAGCCTCTATGCCTCGTTGTTGGCCATCCAGAGGGCCTGGTTGGCCACAGTGTGAAACAGGATGCTGTACTACGTGGACCATTGGTCTGATCCAGTGGGGCTCTTCTTATGTCCTTGGAGGGAATCTTGCAAAAGATAGAATCTGGGCCAAATCATGAGGAGAGGCTCTTTATAAATCCCAACGTATTGCACAACGCGGGGTGTGTGCGTGTGTGTGACAAATTTCTCCTTCTAACCTTGTTAGTCCTAGTAATCTCTGAAACATGCTTTGAGTGTGATTGTTCATTGAAATTGGAAATACAGAGGTGCCCCTCATAGCTCCATTGTTTCTAGATATTTTCTGCTTGAAAGGTGAAGATATTGATGAAGCTGAGCTTGTGCAAGAAATGAAATGAAATATTAGGTTTCTGTCAACCATGGATCTGCAGTAGCCAGAATCCTGTCTGTTTATGGTTAGGGCAGCCAGACATATCCATTGACAGAAGACTGAATTCTACTCATGGCATAAATTCCCACTTATTCATTCATTCAGGGAATTTTATGCCACTTTTCCTGCAGAACCTAGTTCTTGGTTGTCAAGAAAAAAATTGTTTGCCAACAGTGTTGTAGGTTGGAGTCCTCAAAAGATACTTTACATCTCTGCCTACATTGGAGGAGAGATCATGTGCTACTGAATGAAGTCTTTCAAGACATTGAGTCCCTGTTGTTCACAAAGGGCATAGCTGTCATAGCTTCCAGGTGGAGTTGATTTATTCAGTCTATTTCTGAGAAACTCTTCTTGCCCTAAGCTTTTGGACTGTAGACTGAGTCTAGGATTATTATTAAAAATAAAACCCTGTTTCTGTTATCTGCAAATCAAATTGATATCACAAATGTATCACATTATAAATGTATCTACATACATTAATTTGCTTCTACCACAGTGGTGCAACACACATCATTGCAAATATGCCCCGTACAATGGATGTTCATGCTAATGCACTGTGGATTATTTTATTCCGTT
>NW_015204839.1:0-2058 GCF_001447785.1 Gekko japonicus | reverse complement strand
TCCTAATATTTTGTTCCTTTTCTAAATTTTATATCTTATATATTTTATTTTATTTTATATTTTATTTTTATTAATTTGTAAATTTCTGTAAATATGAAACTTCAACCTTCCTCTATCCCCTCCCCCACTTTCTATGTAAACACAAATAACTAAGTAGAAAATGCTCTGACTCTACACCCAAATAAACCAGAACTAAGGAAGCTTAGCCTGGTTTGTCAGTGAGCACACTGAGGTAGTCCTTACTCTGGGTCACAGAGCTCTCACACACACAAAAGGACAAATATCCCAATAATCCCCCTTTCCCTCCCGTTCCTCTGTGTTAGGTACCCGTAGAATTGAAGTTAACTTTAAGTTACAGTTATAAACTTAATAAATTATTAAAACATTAAATCATTAAAACACATTCCAAGAGTAAAATGAAAGTTGGCCCACAGTAGCAACATATTCACAAGACGCTATCAGTATATACTCCACCGCATGGTAAGTCCCTTTAAAGAGGTGAAGTCTGCCCATGAAGGTCTTCAGATTCTTATGCAGTTGGGACTGACAGGGATTTTACTGTCTCTAGGTGGTGTTTGCATGTACACACGTCTCCTTTTCTGGGATTTCTGAAGCTGAATTGTATCCTCTTCCAGGTACTTGGAGCTACAAGAAGGGGCATGAGAGCTGGTTTTCAGGAAGCCTGGGCTGGACAGCTGCTACTCCAGGCTTTGTGTTGGCTCTCAAGGTGGCCGTCAATGTGTAGGCACAAGGTGATCAGGCCTTGCAACATGGATGGTCGATCTACTCGGGCGAGCTCATCGAGAACCTCATAAGCCAACCCTTCCATGTATTGGTCCATCGGGGCCACCTCGTTCCACTCCAGGTCTTGCACCAGGAGCCGAAATTCAGTCAAGTAATGGGCAACAGAGCCCCCCCCCCCACTTCAGGGCTCATATTTTCCTATTAGCCACAGCTTCCTGCTGCGGGTTTGTAAAGGCAGTGGATAGGTGGTCAAGGAAGCCGGAGTACTTGTCCAGCAGGGGAGACAAAGCCACAAGCAGTGTTGTAGCCCATTTGGCTGCCTGCCCCTTTAACAAACTGATAATGAAGCAGACCTTCATTTTGTCACTGGAAAAGTCCCAGGCACACAGTTCAATGTACAGCTTTCACTATGCCAGGAAAGCAGGGAACTCCTCCACGTTTCTGCCAAACTTCTTGGGAGGACTCACCTGGTATTTGGGGGGAGCAACAGCAGCTTGCTGCTGCACTTGCTGCAGGTGAGCAATCACTTGCATGAGTTGCTGCACCTGAAGGTGTAACTCTGCCAGGTCTGTGGAGCCTCCAGCTGCCCAATCTTGTGAGGCGAGTTTGGGGTGAATCAAACTGTCAAGGGCTGGGCTTCAGCTGAGAGGCAGAAGTCCAGTCTGAGGTCGTTGCCAGGAGAGAAAGAGCGAGAGTCTGAAAGATGGGTTGTCCAAAGCAGGGGTCGGGAAGCCACAAATCCGAGCCAGAGTGGGGGTCCGAGAACAGGAGCTGAAGGTGGATGCGAGGCATGCACGGAGGTGACTCGTTGCTTCCATGAGAGCCCAATCCCTCTGGCTGGGCTTCCCATGGCGGTGGCACCACTCCTGCTAGTACTCAGGACTCAGTGCTCACCTTCCCTGAGAGCCCAATCCCTCTGGCTGGGCTTCCCATGGCGGTGGCACCCCTCCTGCTAGTACTCAGGACTCAGTGCTCACCTTCCCTGCCAGTGTGCATCTTGGTGGTGGGTGGCTAAGTCTTTGAGGAGCCACTCCCTCAGTCAAACCACCAAGAGGGGAGTCAGGCAGGCTCCCTGGTTGCACCTGTACCTCATTGGCTGCTGCAGGGCCAGGTGTGGGGTTCTCAGGCTTAGACGCTGGAAGCAGCAAGCTGTTAACTCCTGAGGAGTCAGAGGGGCCAGCTTCTGGCTCTGGCAATGCTGGGCCTCTGTCTGTGGTGCCAACTCAGGTGGGGACTCAGTGCCATCATTGTCACCCATGACACCAAGAGGCAGATCACCCAGTGCTGGATGAACATAAGAACATAAGAGAAGCC
>NW_015204838.1:0-2076 GCF_001447785.1 Gekko japonicus | reverse complement strand
CCTCTGATGTAGCTATGGGTGCTGCAATTCTACAAGAGGGGGAGGATGGCCGTTTGCACCCATTAGCATTCGTATCCAAAAAATTTTCGGAGGCTGAGCGTAACTGGTCGATATGGGAGAAGGAGGCGTCAGCAATCCGCCTCGCCCTCTCCTCTTGGCGTCATTGGCTGGAGGGGGCTCAGCTGCCATTTGAGGTATGGACTGATCATAAAAATCTGGAAATGCTAAAATCTCCTCGGTCTCTCAATGCGAAGCAACTCCGCTGGGCTGATTTCTTTGCTAAGTTTCGTTTCACCTTGCATCATTTTCCCGGCTCGTCTAATTCGCTAGCGGACGCTCTTTCGCGCCTCCCACAACATGACAGCCAACGTGAGGTCATCATTGACTCAATCTTCTCACCCTCCCACTTGGGGGGTGCGGTGGTGACGCGTGCGCAGAGGCGCAAATTGCCTTCGCCTGGTTCTTTTACACTCCCATCCACTCAATCTGGCGTGGGGGGGGCATGGACTCACAAGTATGTTTCTGCGTTTTCGAAAGAGGACAATGATCTGATCTCTTCCTTAACTGACTATGTTCGGAGCCCGGATGGCTTGGTCTATTCAGACAACAAGTTGTATGTACCCTTTTCCCTCCGCAAAGAAGTGATGGAATCGGCGCATGGCTCCAAGCTTGCAGGCCATTGGAGTTTTGTTAAATCTCTTCAACTTCTCCGCAGACAATTTTGGTGGCCACATATGCGCAAGGACTTGCTGGACTTTGTGCGCACTTGCCACACTTGCGCCTTGACCAAACCAAGGGGGGGGAAGCCTCCTGGCCTATTGCAACCCCTCCCCACTCCTTCCAGGCCATGGGAGGTGGTTTCTATGGACTTTATCATGGATCTTCCTAGTAGCAAGGGGAAAACTGTAATTTGGGTGGTGGTGGATCTTTTTTCTAAGCAAGCCCATTTCGTTCCTTTCTCCTCCTTGCCCACTGCCCAAAAGCTGGCAAAAGCTTTTATGTCGCACATTGTCAGGATTCATCAGTTGCCAGCTAAATTAATTTCTGACAGAGGTTCCCAATTCGTTTCTAAGTTTTGGAGGGAGCTCCTGTCACTCATGGGGGTGGAACAGGGTCTCAGTAGCGCTTACCATCCTGAGACCGACGGCCAAACCGAACGAGTGAATCAAACGCTTGAACAATATCTCCGTTGTTTCACTAACTACCAACAGACTGATTGGGTTGATTTGTTGCCTCTGGCTGAATATTGTTATAACAACACTTTGCATAGCTCTACTGGGATGTCCCCTTACAAAGCAGTCTCGGGCTACGAAAGCCCCCCCCTACCATTTTTGGGTGGTAATGCAGCTGCTAAGGGGGGGGATGCGGGTTCATGGTGTAAGTCTTTGCAAGACGCCTGGCCTTTGTTATGTCAAACCCTGGATGCTGCCAAAGCAGCCTATAAGACCCAAGCGGATAAGGGAAGGGTGGTGGGATTGGATTTAAAACCTGGTGATTTAGTCTATGTTTCTACGAAAAACATCAAAATGCTGAGACCGAGTAAGAAACTGGGTTGGAAATTTATTGGGCCTTTCAGGGTGCGTAAAATCATCAATAATGTTGCTGTCGATGTTGAATTGCCAAAAAACTTACGTGCATTGCATTCTGTGTTCCATATGAGTTTGTTGAAAAAAGACCCTGGTACCTCTCAGTGGAGACCCTCAGTCACTCCTCCTCCGCCTATAATTCTTGAGGGGGATGAACATTTTGAGATTGCTGATATCCTTGACTCCAGGCTTAAACGTGGTAAGCTCTGGTATCTCATCGAATGGACGGATTTCGGACCCCAGCACCGCGAATGGGTGGAAGAAGGGGATATTCGGGCCCCTTATCTGGTTCGTGAGTTCCACAGGAAGTTCCTGGGGAAACCGGGAGGTCTCCCGCCCAAACCGGGAGTTCTCCCGTCCTGCCCGGGAGACGGTGGGTAAGGTGTATTTTTGAGGGGGCAGTATGTCAGCAAGCTGCCATGGTGTTCTGTGTTACCTGTGTATCTGTACAGTTGCTCCTTCCCCCCTCCTGCCTGCTAGCTTGTATTTT
>NW_015204837.1:0-2109 GCF_001447785.1 Gekko japonicus | reverse complement strand
CAATACAAAATGAGTTACAAGGATCCAGAATAAAACCATGCTTTAAAACATTAGCTCTGTAAGCTGCAAAGCTACTTTTGATTTATTGACATTCGCCACAGAAATCTCACACTCAGAGTTCTGAGTCTAGGGCCCAGGTTAAAACATGAAATGGCTGAGCTATGATGCAGCAGCAGCAGCAGAACTGGAAGCAGGAGATGGCCAGTTCCACCGCGGGCCTGATCTGGCCCCCGGGCCACATGTTTGACACCCCAGCCATGGGGTTTTCAAGACAAGAGACATTCAGAGGTGGCCTGGCATCGCCTGCCTCTGCATAGCGGCCCTGGACTTCCTTGACGGGCTCCCCTCCAAAGACTAACCAGGCCTGACCCTGCTTAGCTTCCGAGATCTAATGAGATCAGGCTCGCCAGGGCCAAACAGTTCCAGCACTTGGAGCGTCTGCTTCCCCTTGCAGTTTTACTGCCCTTACCAACACAGTCCTCTTGGAGGCCCTTCTGGAAGACTAGGCAGCCCCCAAGAAGTACGAGACTTTCCATGCGGATGTCCCCAACCACACACCTCTTGGGACTGCATCCTGTGGCCCAGCCCTAACTAGACTTCCCACAGGCCAGTGGCTTAAGCCAGGGAAGGAACGGGGTCCAAGGGAAAGCACGCCCCGTTCAGCCTCACTGCCGCGGGCCGGAAACTCTGCACGGAGGAAGGCAACCGAAGGAGTTGGAGCAACTTCCCTTTGAGGAAAGCATGAAGGGCCTGGGACTCTTCCCTCTAGAAAAGAGATGACCCTAAAAAAGAGATGGCCGGGGGGGGGGGGTCATGAGAGAGGTTGACAAAATCAGGCATGGGGTGGAGAGAGCTGGCCAAGAGAAATTTTTCTCCCTCTCCAAGGAGGAAGAGGAGGAGGAGGAGATTGGATTTATACCCCTGCCCTTCACTACCGGAAGAAGTCTCAGAATGGCTTATAAACTCCTCTCCCTTCCCCTCCCCACAACAGACACCCTGTGAGGCAGGTGGGGCTGAGAGAGCTCTTTCAAGGACTGCTCCTGAGAGAACAGCTCAGAAAGAACTTGTGACTGACCCAAAGTCACACCAGAAGCTGCAAGTGGAGAAGTGAGGAATCAAACCCAGTTCTCCCAGATTAGAGTCCATGCCCTTAACTACTACACCAAGCTGGCTCTCAGACTAGAACTCGAGGGCATCCAATGAAGTTCAGGGTTCAGGGCGGACAAAAGGAAATACTATTTTACACAGAGGGTGATGAAAATGTGGACTTCGCTGCCAGAGGATGCAGTGATGGCCACAGGAATGAACACCTTTGAAAGGGGATCAGACAGATTGATGGAGAATAAGTCTACCAATGGCTACTGGCCATGGTGACTAAGGGGAACCTCCACATTCAGAGGCAGTCAGCCTCTGAATCCCAGAGCCAGGAGGCAACATCAGAGGAAGGGCTGGTTGGCCACTGTGTGAGATGGGATGCTGGACTAGATGGACCATTGGTCTGATCCAGCAGGCCTCTTCCAATGTTCTTATCTTCACTTGGCCTCACAAATACTGCCAGCTGATGAAAATGCCATTAATGAAGACCTTGCTCTCGTTTGGTGGGTTGGTCTGTGCCAGGACTCTACTGCCTCAGAGCACTGGGGTGTGTGTGACCAAGTGGTCTCCTGTGCAAAAAAAGAGTGCCCCTGCATGCAGAAAGCTAGCCTGTCAGGGAGAGGACTCTAGCTTAAGCCTTCTCCCTGCCAAGCTAGTTTTCTATTGCAGGGAATGTTTCACGGGGAATATAATGTCATATGGCTTCGACTGGGAGTGACCGTGCAAGAGAGGGCCAGGCAGAAGCTGGGCAGAATCCTTGGCTGTGATGAGAGTTCGGCCGTGCCACAAAAGCACAAATCCGGGGGGATGCATCAGATCGGCACTAACTGTCAAGGCTGGAGGTCAAATCTCGCGTTTTGGAAATTTACAGAAACCATTTTTTCACACAAAAGCCATGTGGCATTCACTTCCCGAAGGGGTTTTAGCCCGTAATTTCAATTCCTGGTTGCTGATTGCATGACCGGCTGCCACTTTTTCATGTCTGCCACTATTATTATTATTATTATTATTATT
>NW_015204836.1:0-2102 GCF_001447785.1 Gekko japonicus | reverse complement strand
CTCTCATCATTTTCTATCATCTATCTATCTGTCTTATATCTATCATCTATCATTTTCTATCATCTATCAATCTTATCATCTGTCATCCATCCATCCATCTATCCATCCATCCATCTATCTATCTATTGATCTATCTATCTATTGATCTATCTATCTATTGATCTATCTATATCTATCTGTCTGTCTGTCTGTCTGTCTGTCTGTCTGTCTGTCTATCTATCTATCTATCTATCTATCTATCTATCTATCTATCTATCTATCATCTATCTATCTATCTATCTATCTATCTATCTATCTATCTATCTAGCTAACTCTCTGCCTGCATGCATGCCATCTATCATCTACCTACCGACCTACCTACTATCTATCATCTACCTACCTACTATCTATCATCTACCTACTACCTATCATCCATCCATCCAGCTATCTAATATCTATCATTTTCTATCATCTGTCATTTATCAATCAAACATGTGTCATCTATCTATCTTATATCTATCATCTATCATTATCTATCTATCTATCTATCTAATCTTTAACTGACAGGTTGTATGAAAAGTTTTCTTAAACTTTTAAGCACACACATCTAGGGAACGCAGATTCAATTGACAACTCTTTCTGACCATGGCTATCAAAACTCTGCGACCACATCTCTCTCTCTCTCTCTCTCTCTCTCTCTCATCATTTTCTATCATCTATCTATCAACTATCATTTTCTATCATCTATCAATCTATCATCTATCATCTATCAATCAAGCATCTGTCATCTATCTATCTGTCATATCTATCATCTATCAATCTTATCATCTATCAATCAATCAATCATCTTTCATCCATTCATCCATCCATCCGTCCGTCCGTCCGTCTGTCTGTCTGTCTAGCAATCTATCTATCTAGCACTCTGCCATCTATCATCTACCTACCTACCTACCTACTATCTATCATCTACCTACCTACCTACCTACTATCTATCATCTACCTACCTACCTACCTACTATCTATCATCTACCTACTACCTATCATCCATCCATCCATCTATCTAATATCTATCATTTTCTATCATTTGTCATTTATCAAACATGTGTCATCTATCTACCTTATATCTATCATCTATCATCTATCATTTTCTATCTATCTATCTATCTATCTATCTATCTATCTATCTATCTATCTATCTATCTATCTATCTATCATCTATCTATCTATCTATCTATCTATCTATCTATCTATCTATCTATCTATCTAATCTTTAACTGACAGGCTTCCTGGTTGGCTGGCAACCCAACATACCAGGGGTCAGCTTGGGTTATGAATGCTTTGAGGCCGAAGCCCTAATTGTTCTTTTGCATTCTCACGGCTTCTGCCCAGGAAGTCCTGCTTGGCTCCTGCCTCTCCCATGTCCTCATGGCAATTTCCCCCGAGACAGCGTATAATTTGCGGCAATTAGTATTTGTCACCCTCCCCTCCCCCTTTTCCAACTGGCTAAAGAAAAAGACAAACAGGACCTGAAGAAGAGCCAACCTCACCTGGCCCGCTTGCCGCACCAGGTTGGCACTACCAGGAGGAAATGGTACGCTTGACGGGAGGCAGCGAAGGAGATCCTTTACACAGCTGTGAATGCTTTGCTGACAAGTCAATCGAGCAGAAGGGGACCATAATTGTTGGGAATGCATTCTTTTATTTGTTAATGCATATATACAATATCATAACCACCGAATATTGTGCAAAAGGCTAATGGGAAACGCGGTTTGCCAGATTAGGGAGAACACCAGCAACCATATGGAAAAAAAAATGATAATCATGTCATGCATTATGTAGTATCAAGTTCGCAAAGCGTTTGCATTTGCATAAACAATGTGTTTGTTTGTTTCAACTGAAGTCTCTTCCGTCTTGAAGACTTCGGGCAACGCGTTATCCCTTTATGTGCCGTGTTCCTTGAAAACATCATTTTAAATGCCCTTAACTGCTTTAGCAGCCATGAGTAACACTTTCAAAATAGGCTCTCAGGAGACTTAGATTCTTGTGTGTGCCCAGTGGAGGGACAGCCACAGGTACAGAGAGAGACATTACGGATACCTCTTGGCAGGGCTCTTTTTGTAGAA
>NW_015204835.1:0-2108 GCF_001447785.1 Gekko japonicus | reverse complement strand
ACATCAGAAGTGCCCTGCTGGGTCAGACCTGTGGCCCAACCAGCTGGCCACCAGTGGGCAGGAGCCTGCAAAAGTGGGGGATCCCCCATCCCCACTTGGGGAATGGTAACCCTAATGGCCCAAAGTCACCCAGAAAGCTGCCATGGCAGAGTGGGTGTTCGAACCTGGGGACTCCCAGAACCTCATCCCACACTCTTAATCACTGCGCCACACTGGCTACACAGCCATCAGAATAATGAATATCAATACCACCCGCTACTGAATGCAAAAGAAAAAAAAGGGGGAGGGGGGAACCCTACAAGGAAATATACCACTTTTTTCACAGATCATTTAGAAACCCAGAAGTTTGTTATATTTCGGTGGATGTTGTGGTATCAAAAGTGAGCCGCTCACAGATAGAGGAAGGGGAGGGTTTTATGGCACAATGTCAGGCCTTATCAGTTCGGCCCACGTCAGTCAGGCTATATTGTGTCAAACCCTTGGCTATAAAGGGACATCATAAAGGCATTACAGTAACCGAGTTTTCCCTCAGACTTTCAAAACTTCCGCCACCCTCACCCACCAGAATTACGCTCGATCTCCAAACTACCAACATTCTGTCTCACACAGTAGCCAACCAATTGCTCTGGAGGATCAACAACAGGGCAGAGAGGCTGAGGCCTTCCTAAGAACATCAGAAGAGCCCTGCTGGACCAGACCAGTGAGGGTCCATCTAGCCCAGCCTCCTGTCTCACATAGTGGCCAACCGGTTCCTCTGGAGGGCCAACAGCAGGGCATAGAGGCCGAGGCCTTCCCCTGAGGTTGCCTCCTGGCTCTGGGATTCAGAGGCTTAGTGCTTCTGAATGTGGAGGTTCCCCTCAGTCACTGTGGCTAGCAGCCAGCGATAGGCCTCTCCTCTTTGATTCTATCCCTTTGAAAGCTGTTTATTCCTGCGGCCATCACTACATCCCCTGGCAGCGAACTCCACATTTTAATCACTCTCCATGTAAAGTATTTTCCTTTGGTCCATCCTGAACTTACTGCAGCAGCTTCACTGGATACCCTTGAATTCTAGGAATTTGGGAGAGGGAGAAGAACTTCTCTTGGTCAACTACCTCCACTCCACACATAATTTTATAAACTTCTCTCATGTCCCACCTTAGTTGTCTCTTTTCTAAACTGAAAAGTCCCAGAACTCTTTGGCCTTTCCACTCTCAGGAAACCATCCCTGAATCCTTAACTGGGTGGGGAAATCAGGTTTACTTACCGATAGAGAGCCACAAACTCGTCAGGACAAACCCGAACAAGACAGTAGGCTGCATGCTTGTTCTACACATGGGGAGCATCCGCATTTCCCAGTGCTGTTTCTTCTGAAAACCGAAAGAGAACAGTTGCTTGTTACAGCTCTGGAAATTAATTTCACTCGTTAATTAATGTCACTCGTTTTCGCCCTTCTAGGACAGACCTTTATTTCTTCCAAAGCAATGGGCTAAATCGGAGCCCAAAAACCTCACAGCATACTTCCAAGCAGTGTTTCCTCTAAGCTGAGCTATTGTGAGCCAGCTCACAGTTTTTTAGCCTCTGGCTCACACATTGTTGTCTGAGCTCAGGAAGGATGGCTCCGGAGCAAACTAATGTATGCAGTAGCCAAATCGCTCGCTCATAACTTTAATGCCAGGAGCTCACAAAGTAGAATTTTTGCTCACAAGACTCCACAGCATAGACGGAGCATTGCTTTCAAGATCTGCGTTCCAATGGGAAGGCAAAAGCGATACCCAGGGCAGAGGAATTCAGACGATCAGTTCTTGAAGAAACAGCCAAGAATGGCTTGAGAGAGTTTCAACTGTTTATTGTTTCATCTTTTAAAATTTTAAATTATAAAAAGACTTGGATGTCTGGACGGAACAGTAGTGGAGAAATGCATTAAATCTACAAACACAGGCAAAGAGTATCAGCCGCATTTTTATTGCACCCTTCTTCGATGAAACCTAGGATGAAGTACATGGCTTTACAACAACCTTGTGAGGTAGGCTGGTCTGAGAGACACAAAAAAACCTACTCATGGGGTTGCCAGGTCCCTCCTGGCCATCAGCAGGGGAGGGAAGATAGGGTTGCCAGATCCAGGTTGG
>NW_015204834.1:0-1645 GCF_001447785.1 Gekko japonicus | reverse complement strand
AACAAAATTTCTGGCAGGGTATGAGCCTTCGTGAGTCACTTCGAAGTGAGCGGCGACTCACAAAAGCTCATTCTGTGCCACAAATTTTGCTAGTCTTTGAGGTGCTAGTGGACTCTTGCTCTTTTCTACTGCTACAGACGGACTAACACGGCCACCCATCTTGATCTATGCCTAACCAGATGCTTCTGGGAACTCTACAAGCAAGTCATGAAATGTCTTTTCCTGTTGCTTGCCCAGCAACGGGCATCAGAGGTATACTGCCTCTGAACCTGCAAGGTCCATAAGCATTCATATGTAAGAGACACTGACGGACCTATCCTCCATTAATTTATGTAATCTTCTTCTAACACTATACAGACCAATGGCTGTCGCCATACCCTGCCCACAGAAATCAAAAGCTTTTGGACCACCAAACCAAACAGATCTTGGCCACCCTGCTTCACGGTCCCTTAATCCACTGGCCTTTGCGACCCAGTCGTTTTTGCTGCGTGGATTTTCTCTCCCCACATCCTCACGCCCAAGTATATAAATGATGAACGAGAGATTGACTGCAATTTGTAACCCGACACCAACGAGAAGCAAGGCTGTGGTCATGCTCAGTTCTCTACCAAAACGATGGTGCCAGTTTCATCCCGACATCGGCTTAGCTAGAGGTGCTTTTCGGTCTGGAATAAATAACCCCCTACTCACGGTAAACAGCACAAAGAACCTCTGGTTTCTCTCCCCAACGCAGTTGTTGACCCAAGGGCAGTGATGGTCCATCTTCCGAATGCATCGCTTGCAAATACTAGTGGGGAAGAGAGACAGAGAGAAGAAGTTATGCTACGTGCTCTGCATGTTTTTGCCCTTGGTGGCAGGGGAAAGAGAGGACATCTGTCTGAAGGTCAAGGCTACTGCCATGCGTGGTACACATTTATTTTCTTATTAAAAATGTTTATAATCCAAACAGTCAAGACATGTGTCTTCCCAAAGCAGAACAGGGAAGGAAAGCAGATTTGGAAACTATGGCACACCTTGGGTCGATTCGGAACACCAAAGCAACCGCTCGAACGTTACTTCTGAAAATTAATGTATGCAGCGGATGGCCCAGCGAAATTGCAGGATGTGAGAAAACAAGTTTCCAGGAGGTAAATGTGAATAGCTATATATATTGCTTTCTCTTGACGACCATAAGGCTTCAGGAAGGAAGGCAGGTTTCAGACGGTGGTCCTGGGGGGACTGTTGCTCAGCTCCTGGGCCCCTGGCCGTGGGGTCCCGCAAGGTTGCATTTTGCCCCCAAGGTTTTTAACACGTACATGAAACTGCTGGGGATGGCTGTCGGGAGGTTTCAGCTGGGCTGTCACTGATATGCAGACGATACTCAACTTTACATTGCGCTTCCAAGCAAATCCCAGGATGAAGCTGTGGACCGTTGCTGAAGGCATTTTTGGGATGGATGCAGGCTAATGAATTAAAACTGAACCCCAAACAAAATGGGGGTGCTACTGGTGGGGGAAGGTCCACAGCTGACCCGGGAATGGTCAATACAATCCAAGCACGGTTTTTCTTTTCATACCCCACAGCAAGAGGCCTGCTTTTGCGTTCCTTGGGGGGTTGTGCCCGCTAAGCTTATTCCATGGTTTTTATCAGGGCTATTTTTGGGCAG
>NW_015204833.1:0-2353 GCF_001447785.1 Gekko japonicus | reverse complement strand
TGCTTTACTGAAATCTAGATACACTATAAAAGTATGAGAGGCGGTGGCTCAAGTGGTTAAGACGCTGAACTGCAGGCTGTGGAAGGTCGGTAGTTCAGCAGTTCGAGACCCGGGTGCCACATGATGGAGTGAGCTCCCGTCTCTAGTTCCAGCTCCTGCCAACCTAGCAGTTCGAAAGCAAGAAATTGCAAGTAGATAAATAGGTACCACTTTGGTGGGAAGGGAACAGCGTTCCGTGCACCTTGGTGTTTATTCATGCCGGCCACATGACCACGGAAACGTCTTCGGACAGTGCTGGCTCTTCGGCTTTGAAACAGAGATTAGCACCGCAACCCTAGAGTCGGACTCGACTGGCTTTCGAGCAAGGGAACCTTTACCTTTACATACACTATATCCACAGCATAATAAATCAGACTCCACGGCCTAGACATTTTTGCAAGGAATTTCTGAAATCCAGAGCTGGGAGAGTTATTCACAGTGCCCCTGCCATCATAAACAGGTCTACTCTGAATCCTACTGATCTCTCTTAGTCGGGCTTACTCCCCGTAAAGTGTTCTCAGGAATGCAGTGATCAGTGACTGAAGAAAATGCTCCTGGGTGCTATGGATCCTACAAAGGAACACACACAATGCTGCCTTGTACTGTATCAAACCACTGGTCCATCAAGGTCAATATTGTCTACTTAGCTGGCAGCCACTCTCCAGGGTCTCTCTGAGGTCCTTCATATCACTCCTGCCTAATCCCTTCAACTGGAGATGCCGGGGATTGAACCTGGGACCTTCTGCATGCCAAGCAGATGCTCGCCCACTGAGCCACGGCCCCTCTTTACAGCTCTCCAGGGTCTCAGGCAGAGGTCTTTCCCATCACCTCCTGCCTGGTCCTTTCAGCTGGAGATGCAGGGGATTGAACCTGGGACCTTCTGCATGCCAAGAAGAGGCTCTACCAGTGAAGCTGCCCTATACTGAATCAGACTATGGGTCCATCAGGGTCAGACTTGTCTACTCAGACTGGCAGTTGCTCTCCAGGGTCTCAGGCAGAGGTCTTTCCCATCACCTCCTGCCTGGTCCTTTCAGCTGGAGATCTTTGGCTGTCAGATTTCGAGCCACAAGGTTAGTTTAGACTCATGAATGCCTATCTCCGAAAATCAGAGCCTTGGGTCCCAGTCACACGGGCCGTAAAATGTGTGTGTGTGGGGGGGAGCGTGACAGTTTGGCCCGGAGCAAAATAATGTGTGGCCGCTCGATCACATGTCCCGTCAAGGTCCGGTGGGTAGGGGCGAGGTGGCGATCACATGAAGAAGCAGCGCGGCGTGATCTCACCCACGGCATGCAAGATCTCACCAAAAGACAGAGACTTAATAAACACTGTTTTTGCAAAATCATACCACACCATACAGATGGATATTACTGGAAGTCCTTATCTTCAACTACAATGACTCTGTTTCTAAAGCAAAAATCTTCAACTACAAGACTGACACTATTTTTAAAGCGAAAATATTCCTGAAGCAACAACAGAAAGCAAGTGACGGATCTGAGAAAGTGGAAGACAACAAAGATGCAGAAGAAGAAGAAGATAAAAAAGGGGAAAGTTCTGACAATGCTGTGAACAGCTCAGCAGAATTCTCTGACCGGGAAGCAGAATTAGGGGATGCTGCTCCAAAACCTTTAAAAGTTAGACTGGATTTTGATAAGAAGTGCAGAGGAAAGAAATAAGCAAAACAGAGTAACTTTGGTCCCAGTCACACGGGCCGTAAAATGTGTGGGTGTGGGGGGGAGCGTGACAGTTTGGCCCGGAGCAAAATAATGTGTGGCCGCTCGATCACATGTCCCGTCAAGGTCCGGTGGGTAGGGGCGAGGTGGCGATCACATGAAGAAGCAGCGCGGCGTGATCTCACCCACGGCATGCAAGATCTCACCAACGGCATGCACGATTCTGTGGAGCAATGGAACTTTCGCTTTCCTCTTCGTGTGCATGCGCTCTTGGGTGCTTGTGCACATCCTGTGGGGGAAAAAACCCCTGTTTGCAATGGGACATGGGCGGGCGCCGGATGCCACGGACTACCACCGGAAACACGATCAGACGCCAGCCCTTGCCCCGAGGTTTCCGGAAACTAGTACCTCGGAGGTACTAGTTTTTAACTCTGAATCTTCGGTGGGAAGCCTCGGGTTCGCCATGGGAGCTCTACGCTTCCCAGATGTTGCGCTGTGATTGCGCCTGGAAAATCTGCCTATCATCCGTCTCAGTAGCGTGGCTAATGCTCCGTATGACCGCAGCCTTGGTCCATCAAAGCCGGTGCTCTCTACTCAGACCAGCAGGTGCTCTCCTGGGTCTCAGGCAATGCTCCCTCTAAGCT
>NW_015204832.1:0-2106 GCF_001447785.1 Gekko japonicus | reverse complement strand
GATGTGTGCGTGCATGTACTCCAAACCACGAATCTGCCACAAATTTGCTTTGGGGGGAGAAGCAGGGGGTGTCATGCACCCCTTTCCCTCCCTCAAGATGTAAAGGCCCTTCCAGCTGATCAGCGGGCACGTGTTCCCTGCTGATCAGCTGAAGGAACCCCCGCCAGGACCTGGGGGATGTCGACTGTACTCCAACCTATAGGAGCCACCAAAGCAAAAAGGACAAACAGACCAAAAAAGAAGTGGAGCAAGAGGTACAGTAGCTGCCTAAGGGAGAGGGAGCATGGCTATAAGAAGGTGTGCTTTGCAGGTTCAGTCCTTGGCATCTGCATGTTAAAAGGGGGGATCTCAGGTAACAAGAGCTGGAAAAGATCTTTCTCTGCACGGAGAGCTGCCGCTAATCAGAGCAGAAAACTGCTGAGTTAGATAGGCCAGAGGTCTAAGTTTAAGGTGTCTTCATATGTTCAATGTCTTAGCCCTATTCAACATTTAAAGACAGAAGCACCATATCTGAGTGGAGGTCAGGCAACCTGCAAAAATAGGTTTAGAGCGTGTATTGATCATAATCTAATAGAACATTAGGTCACTTGAAGGTTGATTAATGTTCTATTCACACCGGGGATTCCTAGCAAATGAGTCAGTACAAAAGATATGGTTTGCCATCCCCTTTCTTGTGTTCCAACTCCAGTATTATTTAAAGGTATATAGCAACATGAGGCTTTGGATACCATGTGACTGGCTAGGGTAAAAGGACAAGATTTGCTCTGGGTCGCTTAGTTTCAAAACCATCATCATCATAGATGGCTTTAAAAAGGCATTAGAAAGATTCGTGGAAGAAAGATCCATCATTGGCTAGTACCACATTCATAGGCAGTCAGCCTCTAAACCAGTACTAGGGAACAACATTGGGGAAGGCCTTGAATTCTGTGCCATTTCTTGGCCCACTAGGACAACTGGTTGTTCACTGTGTGAAACAGGATACTGGACTTGATGGACCGCTGGTGTGATCCCACAGGGTACTTCTTATGTTCTGATATCATTTCTAAAAAATTAACTTGAAATATTGTCCATAAAAATGGTTATGTCCTGAATCCAAGGGACAGAAGGTTCGTGATTGAGAAATCCATATTAATCTTCCTAACTGTTTGACATGGGTAAAAGAGAAAGGTAGCATCTGGGTTCATAGGAAAATCCTTTTGTTAAGACCAACCAAAATAACATAATGTAACATATTTTATTATAGGAACCATACATGTCCCTGTTTCAACTGCAGTCTTCAGACTGCCACCTACTGGCTGTTTCCTCCACTTAAGATGGCCCACTTGGCATCATCCAGAGCTTACTCATATCTTTTCCATTGCAGCTCCCATTTTGTGGAAAGGGCTCTCTGAGGAGATGAGGCAAATATTGTTATTACAAATCTTCAGGAATCCTGCTAGGCCATTTTACTTGACAGAACTTTTAATGGGGTATAAACTGCAGGTATCTTTTGTGGGAGGGGATATCTGGACTTTTATTCTATTGGTTTTAATGGTCATGTTTTAATTAATTGCATGTTGTAAACTGTCTTGAGCCATAAAGAAAGAAAGAAAAATGAGAGTGGTGTTGAGTTGCAACTGACTCATGGAGACCATAATCCTGGTGGCATTGCAGGCAAGAGTGAGCAAAGGTGGTTTGCCATTGCCCTCCTCTGCATAGCAAACCCAGTCTTCCTTGCTGGTCTCCCAGTCAAGTGCTAAAGGTGGCCAACCCTGCTTAGTGTCCCAAGCTTCAACAAGGTTGGGTTATGGTGGGATAAATTTGGGGGGGTTCGTCTTCATAAAAGGTATTACATGTATCAGAATCAGAGTAAACTGTACTATCAGAAAGCCATGCAGTTTGCTTTTCATGCTCAGCATATATTCCCCAGACTGACGGAATTGGTAATTTTTCTACAATAGAGTATTTTTGGTGTAGATAAATAGATCTACACTATTCATGTAACTAACAAAGCTACAATCCTATGAACATTTACCTAGGAGTGCATACAGGATGTGTATGAAAGTTCATGGGACAGTACATATTTTAGCCTTTAAAAAGCCACAGGTGTTGTTGTTTTAATAATAA
>NW_015204831.1:0-2102 GCF_001447785.1 Gekko japonicus | reverse complement strand
TTCCTGCTACAAAAAGAGCCCTGGGACCAAGTGTTATCGGCACTGCATGAATGCCACCCCGGCATCATGCGCATGAAGGGACTAGCCAGAGGGTATTTCTGGTGGCCGAAAATCGATGCGGACATAGAGTCCTGGGTCCAGAAATGTGATGATTGCCAGTTGTCCTGGCCAGATCCTCCACATGCCCTGGTAACCCAATGGGATAAGTGTCACCGGCCCTGGTCCAGGGTTCATGTGGATTTTGCGGGGCCCTTTCAGGGCCAGGTTTTCCTCATTATAGTGGACGCTTATTCTAAGTGGCTCGAGGTGGTCCCCACAGCAAAAATGACTGCGTTAACTGTCATAAATGTATTGCATCGTCTTTTCGCAACGCACGGATTGCCAGACACTCTGGTGTCTGACAATGGGACATGCTTTACCGCCACTGAGTTTAAAGAATTTTTGGCGGCAAATCTAATTGCCCATAGCACGTCCGCACCATTCCACCCAGCAACCAATGGGCAAGCCAAAAGGATGGTGTGAACCATGAAGGAGACTTTGGGCCATTTGGTGCAGGGAAACTGGGGCCAGAAGGTGGCGTCTTTCCTCCTACACCAACACGTCACGCCGCACTCCGCCGAGATGCTCATGGGTCGCGACTAACAACACTGTTAGACCGGATGCACCTGGACTTAACCTCAGCCAGGCCACCAAACTGTGAGTCCACTGACCAACCCCGGGTATTTCTTGAAGGGGAAAGTGTTTATGCGAGGAACTACAGTAGCGGGCACAAATGGTTACCAGCCACAGTAACTCATGGCCTAGGATCCCACCATTACACTGTGAAGGTTTCTGATGGTAGAGTAATGAAGCGCCATGTCGCTCAGTTGTGCAAACGGTGGGCTGACACGGTTCCTGATTCCCTTCCCCAGGTGGCCGACGTACCTGACTTGGACAGTCAGGTAGAGTCTCCGGACTCCGAACAAACTGAGGGTTTCCAAGCACTGGAACCCCCAGGCATAGTCGAGGGCGAGCAGAGCCACGACTATGGGAATCGGCCACAGATACTCAGTCCCATTAAGGATCAAACCGAACTCACCCACAGGGAGCCCGAAGTTTTTCCTCCTACCCTTCCAACAGTAAATGTAAGATGACCCCAATGGGTCAAGCAGCGTCCGGCTTACTTGAAGGATTATGACTGTTCAAGCGTTGTCTCGTCTTAGGGGGGAGGATTGTTATGTATGGAACTGAATGTATGAATGTATGAGCTTGAGTCTAAGCAAGGTATTGTAAACCGACCTATCAGAACAAGGGAAGTTCTGGAGGGAAACAAGTTTCTGATTGGATCTTATCTGACATGTTGGCATGGCTTGCCAAACCCGGACAGTTTTAAAAGTAGCCTGTTGCTCCATTGTTTGTCTCGTTCTGGTTCTTCTGACTTTGTGTTCGATAAAGCTGTTATCACTGTTCACCTGCTGCCTCGAGTCTCGTATCTAACATTCACCTCTTGCCCAAGGTGGTTCACAATCTAACAAGTAGAGATTAATAAAATAATTAAAAATGAAAAACAAAAGCAGTCCTAAAACCAATCACTCCTAGCAATAAAAAAATGAAATGATCCCAACAAATAAAACCTCAGCATTGGGGGGACAAACAATCAACAGAATCTACAACTAATCAATAGAAGCATCATGCCCTAACTTAAAGCCTGTTGAAATAAAAAGGTCTTGGCCAGGCCTCTAAAGGTGGACAGTGATAGAGCCAGGAAACAGGAGAGGGGAATGGAGTGCCAAAGGGAAGTCTGATACCCTGCTGAGGATCGAATTACCTTTGTTTAATAGTATGAAGTCATCCTTTGTAGACTACATCAAGCGTCTAGAGAGAGTCTTCTTAGAGCCCTCCTTGTTCTTAGAACAGTCCTTTGCAGAGGTGGCAGAGATGGCCTTCTTCCATCTGCACTAGTTCCAGAAGTTATTAACCCTCCTTGACAGGGTGTGATGACTAGACTACTGTCACACACTCTGTGTAAGGCTACCGGAAGCTTCTGTTACTCACTGTTCAGTTAACAAGAATTACCCACTTCCACTGGCTTCCCATTTGCTTCCAGATTCATTTTCTTGGCT
>NW_015204830.1:0-2177 GCF_001447785.1 Gekko japonicus | reverse complement strand
GATCAGGAAGGTTAGTCCTTGGAATGGTCTGGCAAAATCGAGATGTTGCGGGTTGACTCCCAGGACTGTGAGGGTGCGCTTGGCGGGTTGGGCCGAAGTTCCTGGCACTTCTGGCACCTCCGGACCCATGACTCGATCTCGGCATCCATTCCTGGCCACCACACGTAGCTCCGAGCCAGAGCCTTCATCCTCACAATGCCGGGGTGTGCCTCGTGGAGAGCCGCGAGAACCCGCTGCCTAAGAGCACTAGGGACCACTACCCGGTCTCCCCACAAGAGGCACCCCTTGAGTGCCGACAGCTCATCTTTCCGGGTGGTGAAAGCAAGTAGTTTGCTGCATGCTCTGCTTCAGTCTGATCCTGATAGGAGAGAATTGTTCTTGGAGAATGCACATCTTTAGGTACATTTTCACAGAGCTCAGTGCTGTACTGTGTAAAGGATTCTTTAAACTGGAAGGCAGACTTCAATAGTGAGATGTCCATTGTCTGTTTAGTTTCTTGTTAAGAGGGTAATTTATGTATCAGCTCTGAAGGTCCAAAAAGGACTGAGAAGAACAGTTACAGGAAATCAAGATGAGCAACCCAGTCCTAAGAGCCCACTGATTGCATCACATCTACACCAGCAAATCTATTAAAGTTATTCCATGTATGCCAAAGTATATACTGTCAGATTTTATGAACATAAGTAATGCTGGACAAACAGTATACATAAATGGGGAAGTAATCCCAACTGAAATGTGTAGGCTGTGTGCTAGAACTGGTAATTTGCTCACACCTGTCACTTTACCATAGCTCAAAGACAAATTGCCAAAACATTGTTGCTGACTCCTTCACAGAGTTCTCACGCCCTAAAAGTATAGAACTTTCCTGACAAGCAGAGGAGCAAATTAGACACCCATGGGAATGTAAACAAGCTGGAGTTTCCTAAGGATTCAATATTTAGGAGCTGTCAGCCTGAGCCACAACCAGTGAAAAAAAGAGTTCCATTGACTTCAGGTGCTTATAGATCAGATAGATGGAGGGAATACATGTTATATAACTGCAGCCAAAATAGCCGAGTCTTGAGGCACCTTTGGAGTAAAGAATTAATTGTGCCATAAGGTTTCATGAGCCAGAGCATCCGGTGGCCGTGATGCCTCCAGTGGGCTGTGACTCATCAAAGCTTATGCCATAATAAATGTGCTAGTCTTTAAGGTGCCATAAGAATGGTTGTTACTTGGGTTGCAGCAGACTAATAGGGCAACCCTTAAGCAATTACACCCTGCTAAGTCCACTGAAGTCACTGGGCTTTGGAAAATGCAACCCTGTTTAGGACTGCATCGTAATACAGCTATTTTAATTCTACACTGCAGTTAGTGAATGGTCTCTGTATTTTTCTTGATGAGTTCTCTATTGTTATTAGTGTTCCCTCTAAGCTGAGTTAGTGTGAGCTAGCTCGCAGTTTTTGAGCCTCCGGCTCACACATTTTTGTCTTGGCTCAGGAAAGATGGCTCCGGAGCAAACTAGTTTATCTAGCAGCCAAATCTCTTGCTCACAACTTTAATGCCAGTAGCTCACAAAGTAGAATTTTTGCTCACAAGAGCCCACAGCTTAGAGGGAACATTGGTCATGGCCCCTTGGCCCTGCTTTCTGTTTGTTTTGTTTTCACACTATATAATCCACCCATAGCATCTGAAGAGGAGGGTTCTATTCAGGGGTCGTTTCGTAGAAAAAGAGCTAGGGGAACTCATTAGCATAACTCATTAGCATATGCCACACACCCTGACATCAGGGGCCCGGCGGTGGACCTGCAAGGCCAGCGGGAGTGCAAGGAAGCCCTGCCAAGGCCCTCCCTGGCCCCAGGCAGGCAGGGGTGGGGAGAGGCGGGGAGGAAGCAACTTACCCTCCCTCTTCTGCCTCCTCCTGGCTGAATGAGGTCTGGAAGCGGGGCGGCCGGAAGCAGGGGGCGGGGCTTCGTAATGTGCCCCGCCCCCCTGCACCTCACCCGGGGGAACTGCGTTCCCCCGCGATCCCCCCTGAAATGACCTCTGGTTCTATTCCTTGGAAGCTTGCGCTGAGCTAAAATCATGTTAGTCTTTAAGATCACTCAAGACTCCTGTTTATTTTTGTTGCAACAGACTAACTTGGCTATCTAGTTGGAATTCCAGTTTTCTTCACTAGAACAAATTTAGAGTCCAGT
>NW_015204829.1:0-2116 GCF_001447785.1 Gekko japonicus | reverse complement strand
GCTCAGCATTTGTCTACCTTATTTGCTCACTACCAACTTTTTGGTTTCTTATCCAACGCAACTTTTTCCTCCTGACCCCTCTAGGTTGTCTCTGATACCAAGGGGTTGGTGACTTCTACAGTCACAGATGTCAAGAACACCGTGACCGGCAGACTATCAGGAATGGTTTACAGAACAGTTTCAATGTTGTTTCACCCTCAGACATTTGACTGCAGTACTTAGGCAATAATTCAGGATCAAGTTGGCTGTTTCTGGAGTTTTATAAAGGACAGTTATAGCAAAATATTATCAACATGTTGATGACACCCAGCTCCATGTTAGAGTAAATGCAACTGCATGCTTTGGGCACTGGAGGGTCCTATGTTTCTTCACAGGGCCAGTAAAACGGAGCTCTTCCACCAGGCTTTCGATTAGGGTGCTGCCTTTTAATATCGTGGCCCTGGCCCCGACAGCAGCACTAATTTAACAACTAACAGCCTGGCAAGAACCCAGAGTATGGTGGTAGCTGACCTTCGGATGCTGAGAGAACGCGGCCATCTTTTATTAATATTTATGTTCCTCAGAATCTAAATTTTATATGCTATGGTTTTAATTTAACTTTTGTGTCTTAATATATTTTGTTGTTTTAATATTTATATATATCCTGTAAGCTGCCCTGAGCCTGCCATGGAGGGGAGGGTGGGATACAAATTAAATAAATAAAAAATAAAATAAATTATGTACTGGAATCAGAATGTGTGTGTTCTCTCCTTAAGAAAAAAGGGGTGTGCCTCTTGTCCAAAAGTAAGCTGAGAGTTCCTTTTTGCACTCTGACTCCTTTTCTTCCCATGTCTTTGTTTTCTCTCTTTTCCTGTTTGTTTTCCTAGCAGGATGTCCCTCTGAGTCTCCCCTGTGAGAGGCCATGCTGGGCAAGCTCAGGCATGCATACTTGCATTCACGCAGCCAGCCATGAGGGGCTGTCTGTACGAAAAATAATATACTAAACATGGATAGCGCAGTGGATGTGAACCTACTTCAGTAAAATAATTTTTAATTGCTTCTGTCTTGCATGTTTGCCGTGTTCCCACCCACACTTCATTGATGTGTACCTCTGCTAACTGTATAAAAAATCATCAACGGCCAGTACTCCAGATCAACACATGGATCAGATCAACACACGGCCGGGAGGGCGAGGTAGAAATTTAATAATTCAAACCAAATCACATTTAATGGTGTCATACAGCTATGAAAAGGATATTGGAGAAAGGATGGTGTGTAGGATTCCTGCCCCTCATGCCTGTCCAGGAATGAGGGGGAAACCTACACTCTACAATAACTTAAACAATAATCCAGAAAGGTATGCTACCCTCTCTGGATTTCAGAACAAAAGCCACCAGAACCTTTTTTAACTAGAGTCTCCTTCCAGCCCAAGAGCAAGGTTCAGACTCTTAACTGGCCTCTGGGACTTTACACATTAGCACCTCTATCTAGAGATGCAACTTAATCTTACATAGGTAGCATGTGGCCAGCTAGGCACAGGAAAATAGCCTTAGGATCCAGGTACAACAATACAGACAAGTTAGAAACCAGGATAAGTTTATTCAGCGCAGAACTTAGCAATTAGACTACAAGGATTTCAAAACAAGAAAACTTATGGCTCTTGGCCCTCACTAAACATTAAAGAGATCTACATAATTATCAGAGATGATCTATAGTCCAAGATTGTTCATTGTTATTGTCCAGGTACCCCCAAGGGGGTTTGAGGAGGAACACCCCTCCTTGCCTTCATGTGCTCTAAAGCACAAGGGGATCCTTTGTCCTCCAACAGACCACATGGAAGGACAGCATTTCCGATGCACAGAACACAGAGCAGCAGAGAGAGCAGGAAGAGAACTGAACTCTCTTCCAAGGGATCAGACAGTTAAAAACCCCAATCTAGTCGCAAATTAGCCCTGGCCAGGAGCCAATTGGAGTAGACATAGGAGTGTCCAATTGTTGAGTTGCCATGGGTGCAACATCTGAATAGCTAGGACTCTGAAGGCCACACCTGCAGTCATGTGGCCCCAGCCCCAGCTAGTCCATGGGCTACGTGTCTTCTGACATGCTTAGCAGAGGCCATCTGGTCTCCTCCAGCATG
>NW_015204828.1:0-2337 GCF_001447785.1 Gekko japonicus | reverse complement strand
GAGAACTCTGACAGAAACTGCTCTTATTTCATTTTTATAATGTTTATTGATAAGTAAGTTCAACATAAAGGTAAAGGTTCCCTTGCTCGAAAGCCAGTCGAATCCGACTCTAGGGTTGTGGTGCTCATCTCCATTTTAAAGCCGAAGAGCCAGCGCTGTCCGAAGACGTTTCCGTGGTCATGTGGCCGGCATGACTAAACACCAGGGCACACGGAACACTGTTACCTTCCCACTGAAGTGGTACCTATTTATCTACTTGCAATTTCTTGTTTTCGAACTGCTCCATACAAACAAGTAAAACATAGTGATCAGCACAATACCATGAGTTCATGTACATTTACAATAGTGTATACAACTAAATCAACGACATTGCATCCATCTAGACCAGTCAGAAATCCTTATCACAATCATAACCTTATAACATTATTTTATGGCACTACAGAATTGAAAAGAAGAAAAGAGTAGAAAAGAATAAAAGGTAAAGGTAAAGGTTCCCTTGCTCGAAAGCCAGTCGAGTCCGACTCTAGGGTTGCGGTGCTCATCTCCGTTTCAAAGCCGAAGAGCCAGTGCTGTCCGAAGACGTTTCCGTGGTCATGTGGCTGGCATGACTAAACACCAAGGCACAAGGAACGCTGTTTCCTTCCCACCAAAGTGGTACCTGTTAATCTACTTGCAATTTCTTGCTTTCGAACTGCTAGGTTGGCAGGAGCTGGAACTAGAGACGGGAGCTCACTCCGTCATGCGGCAGCCCGGGTCTCGAACTGCTGAACTACCAACCTTCCACAGCCTGTAGTTCAGCGTCTTAACCACTTGAGCCACCGCAGCTCCTAGAAAAGAGTACTCAGACCTAATAGTATAACCTCAGCTATGTATCCGTTCTGCATAGCTGGGATGTGCTGGTAATATATCGTTTTCTGCGAAGTATGCTAACAGCGGGAACCATTTGTGAACAAAACTAGTGTGGGACCCCATGTTCCCTTCTGCGTGTGATTCATAGGAATCTGCTACTTTGTCCATCACATACTGATCCCAACACTTATCACGCCATTGAGAAATGGATGGAGGATCAGGATTTTTCCAGGAGGCAGCAATGGATAAGCTAAGTTGGTGGCCCCATTTCGAGAATCAGAGCTATTCAGCATAACAATCTTCCCGACAAATCCTGTTAAAAATAGGCAAGGGTGCAAGGTCCCTCTAAAGTTAGACTAAGTTGGTGTAAAATCTCCATAGCAACCAGTATCCAGCAGCATGTGAGGTGAAGGACGTGGGGAAGATGGAATGAAAATCAGCAGCGAACCAAAGTGTACGGGTTCTTTTTGTAGCAGGAGCTCCTTTGCATATTAGGCGACACATCCTTGATGTAGCCAATCCTCCAAGAGCTTACAGTAGCCCCTGTAAGAAGAGCTCTGTAAGCTCTTGTAGGATTGGCTACATTAGGGGTGTGTGGCTTAATATGCAAAGGAGTTCCTGCTACAAAAATGATCAGAAACTGGAGCTACAGGTGAGTACGGCGGTCTTTACCTCCTGCTGGTGGACTTCCTGGTGGCATCCGGTTTCCACTGGTAGGTTGCATCCGGTTTGCCACTGGTAGGCTGCATGAGTGCTTTCATTTATTCTCCCATATCAGGCCCACAGTGGAACTGGCTGTCTTCTGCTTCTTCTTCCAGTTCTGCTGCTGCTGCGTCATCGTAGGTTTACAGCTTACAGATACACACCTGAACAACATACTCAAGATGGCAACAGCCCAGACATTTTGATGGAGTCATTCAGAGCAAGAGGTGTCAATGATCAGACACTGTTAAACAAACAAAATATTGCAAGAGTGCTAATGTTTTAAGCCTGTTTTTATTTTAAGTTTAAAAAAACCCTTTGTGTTTGTGTCCTTTATCAAGTTTATATCTCCGCTTCCTGGCATTACATTTTATGACACACACGGCCCGGCCCAACAAGCTCTCATTTATGTCAGATCCGGCCCGCATAACAAATGAGTTCGACAAATGAGTCTGATGTAGACAGACGCGTTAGGATTTATTATTTTACTGATTTACCTGACTTTACTTTGCTCATTTTCCCTACTTGTTATAGATCTAAACTTCTTGTTAAATCTCTTAATAAAATTGGTTGTTACTCTGCCTGGGTCCTCACGCCTCATTGGGTCATGTACAAGGAGAAAGCTGCTTTAAAATTCCTGTACAAAGGGATGTGGGTGCTGTGGGCCCTCCCAAGGAGATCCATGCCAGAGTGGTGGCAGGAGTGACCCTCCCTAGCCGCTGCCAGCGAACCAGGTATGGGCTAGTTGCAACTTGATAGCGTGATTATCTGTTAAGAGATATCCCA
>NW_015204827.1:0-2868 GCF_001447785.1 Gekko japonicus | reverse complement strand
CATGTGGCTCCCGAGCCGCAGTTGGGCCACCCCTGGTGTAGTTGGCCCAAGTTCTCAGGCCAAAGTCTTACCCAGCTCAGGTACCTGAGATCCTTTAACTGGTAGTGCCAGGAGTTTTGTGCTTGAGACCTTCCTCATGGGAAGTGAATGGTGTTAACGGGGGTGTTAATTACTGTACAGTGCCCCAGGGATATATTTCAAGAGTACACTCTCTGCTACCAGAGGGAAGCATTCCACCTAATTTGTCTAGCTGAACGAATTATTTTTAGTAGACTGCCTAATCAGATTTTCCCAAGAAATAAATCTCTCCATGCTTTTCCCTGATAGGTGTGAATTACAGGTGCACAACAGCCAGCATACATCTTCTGAATATAGTGAGAACTGATCCTTAATGTATTTAATTGCTTAAGCTTGACAAAGAGCCAATTGTAATGGACACATATTATTACATTGCTGAGTCTAAAGAGGGATTCTTTTACATGTGATTATAAATATTGAAGAAGAATTTTTTAAAAAGGAAAAGAACAGTGCCAGATGTCACAACTGCAGATGTCAAACTAAAATCCATATACTGTAAGGAAATAAGTGTGATAACACCCTGAGAATCCTTTAAAAAAATGCACCCACCTTAGATAAATGAACTGTTCTTGCTGGCATTTGAAATGCTGACTTTGACAACTATGCAGGTTGTAAACAGTTGGCCGAGAATTTCCTTGCAAGCTCTTTCTAATCCTGTCTGCCAATGTATAAAGAACTAGCAAGGACATTCAGGGGAAGGATAAACTTTTCTAACTGAAGTTTTTGAGTAAGTATTGCAAGGCATATGTTGGAATATATTTTCAGGGTGTTCGATGACACTCGGATCAAAATAGACTCGTGAAGGAATGACTGAGCTCTCGTCGTTAACAATAGTTGTGCTCCTGACAATGAGTGTGTCTCCCTCTGACATTTGGGAAGTTGCAGAAGTATCTTTTGCAAACTGATTCAGAGATATTTTTGAAAATAAGCTACTTCAATTATGACACACTTTCAAAATCAGTTCCTGGGGGTGGGATCACGCTTGTTTGTGGCAGCAAAAATAACACAGCGAGTTTTGTGGCACCTTAAAGATTAACTGATCTGTTGTGAACACTTATGGTACAATATATCTATTAGTGTTCAAGATGACATACGAAGGTACCTTATACCAAATCAGACCATCTGCCTCCATTCCTGAGGACTGGGAGGTAGCTAATGTCACTCCCATCTTTAAAAAGGGTTCCAGAGGAGATCCGGGAAATTACAGGCCAGTCAGTCTGACATCGATACCGGGTAAATTGGTGGAAACCATTATTAAGGAAAGAATTAGTAGGCACATAGATGAACAAAACCTATTGAGGCAGACTCAGCACGGTTTCTGTAAGGGAAGATCTTGTCTCACTAACCTGTTAGTGTTCTTTGAGGGGGTGAACAAACATGTGGACAAGGGGGATCCAATAGATATTATTTACCTCCGGGAGGGGCGGATTGGGAACGGGCTGGGAATGGGCGCAGCACGATTCCCAGATGTTGCTGTGGGATCGCGCCCGTTTGCTGCGCCCCTGATTCGTCCCTCTCCCGGCCCAAAACGTCTTGTGTGGACGTCTCGTGTGTACCAAATCAGACCATTGGTCCATCTAGCTCAGTATTGTCCACTGTGAGTGGTAGTCTGTCTCCAGGGCCTTGGGCAGAGAAAGCTAGACTGAGACCTTGTTTGTCTCTTGTTTGTCCCTAATTGCTTCAGGGTTCCCCCCCCCAAGTGTTTTGCTCTCTCTAGTAGTCCCAAAGGGAGGGAAACACATGTGGAAAGTTCTTCACCCAAAGAGTGATTAACACTTGGAATTCACTGCCACAGGAAGTGGTGGGTGCTACAAGCATGGACGGCTTCAAAAGGGAATTAGATAAGCATATGGAGCAGAGGTCCATCAGTGGCTATTAGCCACAAGGTATAGATAGGGGCTCTGGGGCAAGTGATGCTCTGTCTTCTTGATGCTTGGGGGGGGGGTCAACAGTGGGAGGGCTTCTAATGTCCTGGCCCCACTGGTGGACCTCCTGATGGCACTGGTATTTCTGGCCACTGTGTGACACAGAGTGTTGGACGGGATGGGCCTTTGGCCTGATCCAACATTGGCGTCTCTTATGTTCTTATGTTCTTAGGACCATTGGTCCATCTAGCTCAGTATTGTCCACTGTGAGTGGTAGTCTGTCTCCAGGGCCTTGGGCAGAGAAAGCTAGACTGAGACCTTGTTTGCCACTTGTTTGTTCCTAATTGCTTCAGGGTCCCCCCCCCCCATGTGTTTTGGTCTCTGTAGTAGTCCCAGAGGGAGTGAAACACATGTGGAAAGGGGGGAGGGACCCAAAGCAATAGTGACAAGCATTTCAGTGCGGAATTTCACCAAAGATAGAATTACAAATAAATAAATGGGATGACACAGTAGCCACCAAGACTGGTGTGATCTCATGGGGACTATAAAGTCAATTTTGGTCTATAAACTTAGGAAGAACGAAGAAGAAGAGGAGGAGGAGATTGGATTTATACTCTACCCGTCACTATCCAATGGCGTCTCAGAGCGGCTTACAAACTCCTTTCCCTTCCCCTCCCCATAACAGACACCCTGTGAGGTAGGTGGGGCTGAGACAGCTCTGCCAGAAACTGCTCTTTTTTTAAGAACAGCTCTTAACAGAACTACGGCTTGCCCAAGGTCATCCAGCCAGGTGCAAGTGGAGGAGTGGGGAATCAAACCCACTTAACCACTACACCAAACTTAGATATTAGTTCGTAACATGACCCATACATCAACTACAAGAGAACAGGGAACACGGCATCCCTGAAAAATCTAAATACTGTGG
>NW_015204826.1:0-2282 GCF_001447785.1 Gekko japonicus | reverse complement strand
TGGTGTGGGCCAAACATGGATTTACCACCTCAGTGAGAACCAGGCCTCACTCCAATGTGCATTGTAGCGCTGCCAAATTCAAGATTTTTCTTCATAATGAATAAGCCGATCAACTAAATTTCCATTTACACAGTTCTGTCGAACTACCACTCTTCCGGAACCAGGGAGGTCTGACCTTTTTGCGCTTTCATGTATTTCATTTCGTTGCGTGCCAATTTAAATTTTGTCCACTGTCTGCTGTGATCAGATTAGCTACACATGACAACCACCATTTTTTTTTTAAAAAAATGAAGATAACCAATAGTCAGGTTAGTTTAAAATCAGACCGCAAAATAAACGGTGCGTGCACGCTTCGAGAGCATGTACCGAGGAGAGATGCTTCCGAAATTCTCCTTGTCCAAATGTCTTCCCCAGTTTTGGAGTTCCAGATTACCCGGTATTGTTGCCAACATGGAACGGATGCACTTGAAATTCTCCATTGTTCCTTCTCTGTCTGCAGATTTTGTACACGGTGCTCTGTGTGCATCTCTTGCTCCAGTTTTGAGCCCCTTCCATTTCTTCTTTGTAATGTTTTAACCTGTATATTACTGATGAACAAACATGTATTGAAAGATCACTGAAAATGAGACCACTTTGATGTGACTGTACGTACGCTTGCGTCTAGATTCTTTTTGTTCTGTGTGTTCAAGATGTGTTGTGTGTGCATTTATGGGTGGGGGGATCTGGATGTGATCATACATACCATTGCCTCAAGACTGCACATGAGCACATCAGTAAAATACAACACCACATAGGGAATTCCATCTAGGGTTGCCAGCTCAGGGTAGGGAAATACCTGCAGATTTGGGGGGCTGGAGTCTGGGGAGGGCAGGGTTTGGAGAAGGGGAGGACCTCAGCTGGCTATAATGCCATAAAGTCCACCCTCCAAAGCAACCATTTTCTCCAGGGGAACTGATCTTGGCCATCTGGAGATCAATTGTAAAAGTGGGAGATCCAGGGCTATTTTTGGGCAGAAACGCACAGGAACGGAGTTCCGGCTGGCTCCTGGGTTGGCCACGCCCAGCAGGAACTCATTA
Source organism: Gekko japonicus (assembly GCF_001447785.1). Taxonomy (NCBI): domain Eukaryota; kingdom Metazoa; phylum Chordata; class Lepidosauria; order Squamata; family Gekkonidae; genus Gekko; species Gekko japonicus. The sequence goes on along the minus strand of NW_015204826.1, from coordinate 1,206 downwards.
GCATAATAGGACACACCCAACAGCAGAAACGCATTGGGATTGGCTACATTAGGGGTGTGTGGCCTAACATGCAAAGGAGTTCCTGCTACAAAAAAGGCCCTGACCACAAACAAGGTAAACACAATAAGAAGCAAAAGGTGGGCGTGGCTGGATGACCACACTTCTGGTTACATGGGTGTGTGGCCTAATATGCAAATGAGCTGCGCTGTCAGGGCTGTGACCTATTATGCTAATGAGTTTCTGTGGTTGGGTGTGGCCTATTATGCTAATGAGTTCCTGCTGGGCTTCTTCTACAAAAAAAGCCCTGGGGAGATCTACAGGTGCCCCCTGGACATGGGCTACCCTAATTCCATCACATCAAGACTGATAAAACACTGAAGGAAACAGTGGGCTCATCCACCTCATTAGCATCCCCTCACTCAAAGAAGAAGGAAATGATGGACATGAACAGAAAGAGCTAAAAGCTGCAGCACTAACAAGCTCCAATTACAGAATGAATATTGGAAATCCTCCCGGTTAAACTGAAGTTCAGGAGAAATAGATCTTAGGTAAAGGTAAAGGTTCTCTTGCTCGAAAGCCAGTCGAATCCGGCTCTAGGGTTGCGGTGCTCATCTCCGTTTCAAAGCCGAAGAGCCAGCGCTGTCCGAAGACGTTTCCGTGGTCACGTGGCCGGCATGACTAAACACCAAGGCACACGGAACGCTGTTCCCTTCCCACCGAAGCAGTCCCTATTTATCTACTTGCAATTTCTTGCTTTCGAACTGCTAGGTTGGCAGGAGCTGGGGCCAGAGACGGGAGCTCACTCCGCCATGCGGCACACTCGGGTCTCGAACTACTGAACTACCGACCTTCCACAGCCTGCAGTTCGGCGTCTTAACCACTTGATCTTAGGGCACCGCAAAATTGTAGATCCTAGAATGAATCAGGATGGACTGGGAGGGAAAATGGCCCACAAGAGGGTCCCCTCCTTGCCCCATGCAAGATGGAGAGAGAGCCCGCCGAGCTAGCCCTGCATCCCTGGTCCATCCGGGGATCCCCCAGAATTCCAGCTCATCTCCAGACTCCAGAGATCAGTTCCCCTGGAGAAAAGGGATGCTCTGGAAGGTGGGCTGCGTGGCGTTGTACACCATTGCGTTCCCTGCCCTCCTCAGCATCCAGGTTAGGAAATCTCCAGGCATCTCCAAACCTGGATCTGGCAACCCTACC
>NW_015204825.1:0-2151 GCF_001447785.1 Gekko japonicus | reverse complement strand
CTTTAACTGTGCTGGGTTATTTCCTGTCGAGTTCGGGTAGGCCCTAACAGGAAAAAAACATGCATCATCTTTTAAGGCTGGGAGGCAAAAATAGCGGTCCGCAACTGGATAGGCTCGGACGGTGCCATCCATACCCTTCATTAATGCTTTGTACACTCCTCTCAACACTGCTTCTACCACAAAATAATTATAGGGTGATCGTAGTGCCCCCTGGAGGTCAGTGACAGTTATATGTGTCCTCCAGCTGTCCTTTGAAATTCTTTTTTTCTTAATTTTCTCAGGGACGGAGTCCTTCTCTGAGTCAGTAGTGGAGGGAGTATCCCACAGGTATCCAGTAAATGTCTCCCAGACTAGAGATTCCCCAAGGTCCCCCTCATAATCACTACTCATGGGGGTTGGAGGCTCAGAACGAACAGGGCGGTGGGGGGGTCTAATCTTTTTCTTTGTCTTAGGCTTGGCACCTAGCAGTGTTTTTACCCTCTCATCCAGCTGTACTGCATTTTGGGCGGGTGGCTGGAGCACCTCGTCTCCCCCTCCACCCCCCACAACATCCAGGGCTGCAGGCGGTGGCAGGGGCTGCTGGTCTGCCTCCGGGACAACAGGGTTGACCGAGCCAGGTGGGGCTGCCTGTGGATTATTGTTACCACCTGGCTGGGGCTGAGGCTGTGGCCGGGGTTGCGTAGTCAAGCACATAGTGTCAAAGAAATCCTCCGTAGTCTCTAGCTGAATTTTTTCAAGTTCTGCTTCAATTCCCCAGGAGTTGGGCGCTCCCCCATATGCCTGTAAAGAAGGCAGGGGAGGGGCACTCGGCTCCTGGTAACGTTCCCTATCTTTAGCAACTAGCTTCCATAAAGCAAGATATTTTGAGGCAGGGCTCTCGACAGGCACATGCGCTTGCAAGACTGCCAGCTTCTTTTTATCAAAGGAACCCGCCTTAGGCCACTGCAAGGGAAGGTCCAGATGTCTGGTTAAATGTGGCCAGGTCCGTTTGCACAAGGAAATTAGTTTGTGCTGTGTGAGACCTTGGGGTAGCTTATCTGGCCCATGATAAGGGTCAAAATGGGTCAGCATGATGTCTAGTGGGGATGCTTTAACAACCTTGCATGCCTTCCCACCCATGGTATAATGTTACCTTCCCACCGAAGTGGTACCTATTTATCTACTTGCAGTTTCTTGCTTTCGAACTGCTAGGTTGGCAGGAGCTGGAACTAGAGACGGGAGCTCACTCCGTCATGCGGCAACTTGGGTCTTGAACTGCTAAACTACTGACCTTCCACAGCCTGCAGTTCAGCATCTTAACCACTTGAGCCACCGCAGGCTTTGGTACCACAGTCCATTTTACTGTTAAGTAGTTTATCATTGCAGGTTAGTAGGTTATCTGCAAGCCTACCCAAAGCTGCACACACTCTTATATTTTCAGGCACACACACAGACACATATGGGATTTATAGGTGACAGCGGAAAAATAAAAAAATATGTAGTGTTATTGATACAAAAGTGTCAGCTGAGTCTTCTCCTGCTGGAGACAGTGTTATCCCCCTCTGTCTCTTTCGCAAGGGGCTGGAATCGGTCCACTCTCCAATCCCAGACAGCTGCCCCGAGTTAGGCCAGGGATTCCCAAAGGGGTACACACACGTCACAGATCATAAGCAATAACACCAACAAAACAGCTTGCACACACAAAACTTATCCCACCCAGTATTTAGAGAAAGAAAGAGGAGAAATTAAAGCGAGCTTCAAAGTGCTCAAACCTGTATTTGGCCACGGAAGACTGACTTCAGTGGACAAATAGAGCAGGGTAGTGAGATATTTAACTCAATCTGTTTGCGAAGTGGCAAAACGCCTTATACCTTCAACAAAACAGACTGCATGGACCTCTGACTACAGAAAGTCCTTTCCGGCTAGCTATCAGACCAGCTGAGTCACGCTACCGGGCGGCTACAATGTGCATTAAAACACTTTGTCAGGCTTCCCAAAGCCACGTCTGAAGGCCTCTCACTAATGGCTCCCTTCAGGAATCACAATCAGAAAAAACAGGATAGGTAAAAAAGATTTTACTACTCACCAGTCCAATGCTGTTCTCCTTTTGGGAGGTGTAGAGGATCCGGTTCACGGCACCATTTGATGTGAGATATTGTGTTCCCACACACA
>NW_015204824.1:0-2143 GCF_001447785.1 Gekko japonicus | reverse complement strand
GATCTGGCCACAGTGATCCGTACTCTGATCATATCCAAGTTAGTTTACTGTAATGCGCTGTATGTGGGGCTGCCTTTGAAAACACTTTGGAAACTTCAAATGGTCCAAATTGTGGTGACCAACAAAACAGCAGTCTAAGTGTACCCATTAGCCCAACCTTGCATTCTGTATGATATGTATGATGATATTTGCCCTGATTTGTGATTATACAGTTGCATGACAATGAGCCAAAACACAGGCTAAGTCAACTCAATGCATACTTTACTATGCTTAAATGGTTATGTGGATAAGATTAAGGAACTGATATTTATCTCCTTTTATCTTTGCACAACTTTTTGAACTCAGTTAAGTCATTTTGCCTGAAACAATATATATTTGACTGTATTTTTGAAAGGAAGAACTGAAGATTTGGAAGTGAAACTTCATTACTTATGCTTAGTGCAACTGTGGCTGTGGTGTAGAACAGGCATATTTTTATAGATCATTACATGAAAAAAACGAAAGGAAAATTCTATATTGACAAAAGAGTTAAGACTACTGCGGGAATATAGATATTCCATCTATAGTGAGAACAATTTACCAAATCCTGTTCAATGTGTTATTTCTATTAAAAATTCAAACATCATTTTTAATCAGAGTATCATTAGCAAGACATAAAGTTTCTGATAAATGCATTAGTGTAAATGTGTTCTTGAATATATATGGTACCCTTGTTTATGTGATTGTTGGTTTTGGATGGTTTGTATTACCCTAACATTGATCATTGAATGTCCATCAGATTTAGTGGGATCTGGTTCTTAGTTGCTAAACTGAGACATGCATTTACATGAAATTTATGTGTAAAATATACTTTGTAAAAATCAAATAAAATCTATGCATATTGAAATTATAAAAAGTCTGACTAGCTTAATGGATTTTTGGGTCATACTTTACTGAAGTTCAGGTCATAGATTGTTAAATAACTTTATTGTTTTAAGTGAGGAAGATGTAGGGTGAGGTTAAATAAGCTGACATCCACTTTATTATCCTATTTTATTACTCTTCTGTTCATGCTGCAGCAGAAGCAAGAGAATTTGCTACACTATATCTTGATTACAATTTGGAAATCTTTCAGACTGGGGCATTTTAAAGGCACGTATGAAAATCATTGGGCTTCATAGATAACAGGTCTTTCCCTGCAAGAAAGGTTCCTCTAGGTATTATTCACAAAATGTCTGAATTTTATTTTTATGTCGTTCTTGCAGAATAATAATTAATTCCCCAAACCATAAGTTAATGTGAACTATATAGAATTTGCTTATATGGTGATAAAATATTTACAAGAGGCAAGCTCTTCCCAGATTTCATTCATTTTCCTCCCATCTCTGGATTGCAAGCACCTATCAGTGGTGTCAGTTTGTCTTTTCATTCATACAATGCAAAGCTTTTTTAAATAGAAAAGGCCCCCCCCCCTTGCAAGACACACAGCTTATCAGTCCTTTTGAATTCAAGGAACGTCGCTTGTATTCGTTCAGTCCACATTTAGATTCTAATCAGTTCTTATGACCTTTCTGTTCTATCATTGGACCTCTACTTCAGTTGTGGGCACTGCTCCGTCATGTCACTTTAGGGAACTGTTAATCGTATAATTAATTCCTGCTATAATTCCAATTAAACGACTAGACATCTTGGCTTTGCACACCTGTCTATGTAAAATGAATGGTCCCTATTATTATAACACTGATGATTGAAATTGTGTGGGTTGCATATGGTTCTACAAGGTGCCATTTTAACCTTGGAAAGGTGCCTTTAAATATAAAGATAATTACTTTGACAAACTGTATTTTAACTTTTAAAAACATCTCTCCATTCCCGATAGATAAGTACAAGCTCCCTAGTTACATCAATGAGAACTGGTGTCTTTTATCCATTCCTGACTGCTGTGGCTACAAAGACTTTCAGAGCAATCCAATGCAGAGTTAGAAACAAGTAGCACTCTGAACTACTTTAAAAGATCTTCCTAACGAATCATTGCTTCAGTGGGGACGGGGGGGGGATCAGTAATTGCTAAACATCATCTTCAAGAAATTGCAGTTTACAATAAGTTATTTAATGGAAATTGTTCTAGTGGAATTTAGTTCCTGTTACCCCCAGCCTAGCAGTT
>NW_015204823.1:0-2156 GCF_001447785.1 Gekko japonicus | reverse complement strand
TAGCTGGTTAATACTTCAGCTGTTTTTCCGTCTCCATTAGCCTTACTTTGACCACTTATAACTCAGAATCTCTGGTCAGCATTTCAAGCAGTCCTTTTAATATCAACCTTATTCATGTGTAAAAGTCCAATATAAAGATCTGCTCCTATCAATGGGACAAGGGGAAGTGATGCTTCAGAAAGCCAAATTGGGAAAAGAACTTCACTGGAGCAGGACTCTGCCTGTCAGGCAGTTCCTTGTGGGGGAGAAGGAGGGTTAGAAGAATCCAGGGTTGGTTCACCTCCAGGTGGCCTTTTAAGGGCAGCCTGTTAGAGGGTGGAGGAGGAGGGAGAGACGGGAAGCATCCCAGAAACAGATGGGAAATGACTGGAGGAAGCAGGGGAAAGGGAGCAGGATGAATGCCAGCCCCCCCTTCTACCCTGAAGCTCCTCACAGGCCTGTAGCTACAGTGGGGCATTTCAGGGCCTGACCCCTGACTTCCTGCTAAGGCCCCATGATTTCCTTTCAGCTCAGCCCCCCAACTCTCTGGAAAGATGCAGCAGCCACTGCAAACTCCCCCAGTGCCACCGGGGCTGCCGGTTCTCCTTGCCTTCCCCCTTTCTCTGGGCCAGTCCCTGTCAACTAGCTCCTCCCTTCCCAAGTTGGTGCTTTCTCTCCCCACCCTCCCCCTCATCCCGGCAGTAAACTCCAAAGTGTCTGTTCTGCATTGGGAGAAGGCAAGCAGGCAGACTGGCAGCTGGGGTGGGTGGAAGGGAGTGCCAGGGAGGAGGTACAAGATATCTAAGCTCAAGGCAGGCAGAGCTGATGGTCAGGGGGAGGGCATTGCTGCAGCCACACCCTAGAGTGCAGAGAAACCAGTAATTAAATTACTTTTAATCAAATTAGCCAGTGCCTCAGGGCCTCCGGAGGAATTAAAATGCCCTCCAACTCACAATGATGGCCTGGTGATGAAAAGGGAGCCCTGGAGGGGACAGCAACCCAAGATTCACCCTTTGAGCTACTGGAGTCAGACACTTCCCTTCCTTTCCCTTGCTTTGTAATGCCATTCTGACAATGCTGGTGCAAAACACTGTATATTCCATCATTTCAATCCTTAATGCAACAATTGACTGCCAGACTAATGCTTCAAGATGCACCCAGCGTTCTCCAAGAAAGCCCATTAATTTTAGTGGGATGTGTAATGGTATGCAGGACTTAGACTCATTCTTTAACACCCTCCTGCTGTAGGGATTTTCTCTACAGCACCCAGTATCGGAGGCAACCCCGTCCAGCTTTCTTTTCTAGGTATTGAAGAAGACACAAGAAGAATATAATAGAATATGATATAGAGGAAGTTGCATGGTGGTATTATAAGCGGGTAATATAAGGAAATAAGAAAAAGATGAGGGTATAAACAAGATTGGGATTAAGTTATAAACAGGCGATATGTCACCTCAACGGTTGTTTTTTGTTTGTTTTTTTAGTTTCAAAAGGAGTATAATATATTTGGAAAGAATATCCGTATGAAATTGTAACATATACTCAATAAAAATATTAATAAAAACAAAACAAAACACTGTTCTCTCCTTCCCCCATTATTATAGACTTCCAAACTCAGTTTGGTATTTTAGTATTGGTATATAAACGATAAAGTAAAATGTGCAATAATCAATACCATATTATCAGTGCTGTGCAAGCAGTCCTTTGCTGTTATCGTACTTTGTTAATTACAAGCAGTACCAACAAAAACTCAAAAAACATGTTCATGTTTTATTGAGCATCTCAGATTGTTCTGAATTATGTTGCAAATGTATTACATATACACATTCTTAACATTGCTTTCCCATGGGTAACCCTGTTCCATATCTGCCATCTGCCCAACCCAGCCATGAAAAAAATAACTCACAAAATAAGCACTTTCTTTGGTATCTCAGTTCTAGAGTGGCATGGGATGGGGTGAGGCTGCATGGCTTGTATCTCCAGCATTCCAGCCTTTCCCATTTTGCCCGACTGATTCCCAAAGCCAAGCATGTTCACAAAGTGTTCTACAATGAATTGCAAATACCTAATGCATTCTTGCTGGGAACTGTAGTTTGTACCAGAAGGTTCTGCGCATGTGCCAATATGATAAACACTGGTAACTACTGAATGTTCACATTGCACAGGCACAGAAGCAG
>NW_015204822.1:0-2139 GCF_001447785.1 Gekko japonicus | reverse complement strand
AGAAGTAAAATAGCTTGGTCCCCTTCCAGACTGCATTCCATCCCGAAGGAGGTAGGCTGCTCATTTGGGAGGCTTACTCATTCAGGGCACTCCCACCACCGAGGCTCACGGGCATCGAGTGTGTCGGTCTAGTGTGGGAAGCAGGGGAGAGTTTGGCTATCTGGGTGGTGTACCACCAGCTCAATGCACTAGCCTCTAGCCCTCTAGCTGGAGGCTGTGTTGAGCTGGGCATTGGAGCACCCTAGACTGATAGTCTTGGGTGACTTCAATGTCCATGCGGAAGACGCAGCCTCCTCACAGGCAATGGACCTGGTGTCGTCCATGGCGGCACTGGGACTCGCCCAATATGTAATGGTTTCCACTCACCAGGCTGGACACACACTCTATTTGATCTTCGCGGTGGGGGTTACAGTGGACCAGATCACTGCCACGGCGGTGCCATGGTCAGACCACCATGCCCTGAAGGCCCATCTGAACGTTTCACCCTGGCCCTGTTTGGGCGGCGAGCACATTTTAGTTCGCCCACGGAGCCAAATGGACCCTATGAGGCTTCAGATGGCTCTGCAGGATCCGATGCCCCCTGGTGGCTAGTTAGTTGAGCTGGTAGAGGACTGGCATTGCAGACTCTCTGCAGACATCGACGAGATTGCTCCTAGACGCCCTCTGCGTCCTCGCTCTAGGCTAGCTCCTTGGAATACCCAGGAGCTGCAGCTGATGAAATGGAGACTAAGATGGCTAGAGAGACAGTAGAGGTGAATGTGCAATGAAGCTACAAGAACATCTTATTGGACGTTTATGAAAGCCTGTGAGATGGCAGTCAAAACCGCAAAGAGAAAGTTCTCCATGCCCACGATTGCATCTGCTAGCTCACACCTGGCTCAACTGTTTAGAGCGATTCGGACTTTGACAGATTTGCCACAGGGCAAACCCAATGATAGGGAATTGGATACTGGCTGTGAGGCTTTTGTGAGCTGTTTTGCAGATAAGGTCTTGTCTCTCTGCCGTGATCTCCCCGCCACAGTTGAGACAGTAAACGAATTCAAGGCTCCATGCACGTCTTCTAGTCCGACTCTGGATTATTTCAGTCCACTCAGCCTAGAGGAAGTCGACAGATTGCTCTCGACGGTATGCCCAATCACGTGCAACCTTGATCCGTGCCCTTCATAGCTAATTAAAGCTGGCCATGAGGGGTTCCAAGGTGCCCTCAGGGATATTATTAACAAGTCCCTCTCTGAAGGACTGTTCCCGGGGGCACTTAAGGAAGCGATGGTCCGTCCTTCCTTGAAAAAAACAACTCTTGAAAAAAACAATTCTGGCCGAATTGGCAAACTATTGGTCGGTTTCCAATTTGCCCTATTTGGGCAAATTAATTGAGAAGGTGGTGGCGATACAGTTGCAGAGCTTTATGGATGACACTTCCATGCTAGACCCGTTTTAGTCTGGCTTCCGCTCAGGCCACGGGATGGAGACAGCACTGGTTGCCCTCACAGATGACCTCTAGAGGCATCTGGATCAGGATGGGACGGCAGTGCTGTTGTTGTTGGACCTGTCGGCGGCATTTGACATGGTCGACCATCAGCTACTGATCCATTGCCTCACCAACATGGGGGTACATGGGCTTGCCTTGCAATGGCTTGTCTCCTTTCTCCACGGTCAGGGACAAAGGGTGGCACTTGGGGATCAGATGTCCTGAAGGCACCCGCTTATTTGCAGAGTGCCCCAAGGGGCAGTGCTCTCCCCGATGTTATTTAACATCTACATGTGCCCCCTTGCCCGGATTGCCTGGAGGCACAGATTTGGGTGTCACCAATATGCGGATGACACCCAGCTGTATCTGTTGTTGGGTGGCCAGTCCAACTCCACCCTGGAAGATCTGGACCAGGTGCTGCAGGACATGGCTGCCTGGCTTAGACTGTGTCGACTGTGAATCCGACAAAGACGGAGGTCCTGTGCCTGAGTTGGAGTGGACCGGGGATAGGGATCCCATTGCCGGCCTTCGATGGGGCATCATTGGTGCCAGCGCCGAGAGTCAGGAGTCTGGGAGTGCTCCTGGATGCCGCCTTAACAATGGAGGCCCAGGCAGCAGCCACTGCCAAGGCATCCTTTTACTATCTTCGGCAGATTAGGCAGCTGGTTCCC
>NW_015204821.1:0-2302 GCF_001447785.1 Gekko japonicus | reverse complement strand
TCTGAACATCTCTTCCCTTAAAAACCCTACGGGATCGCCATGAATCGGCTATGACTTGAGGGCCCCTTGCTCTACCACGACCACCAAGAATTATTACAGAAAGGATGAGTCCAGGGCCCAGAGCACCAGCACTTCTGGAGAGCACCAGCTACCACACTTTAAAAAAGAGCAACAGGAATGTTTGTATTCTCAAGGCATTATTTAAATAGAAGCAGTCAGGTAATACATGGACAAGCCTGTTTTTAAAAACAATTCTTAGGTGCAGCAAATCAGAACTCCAGCGAGGGCAGTGCACCCCCTGGCTCCACCCCATCTGCAGCCCTGCCTGTGGGGCGAAGGGACCATTTTAGGGGTGCTGTGGCAAAATATTGCTTGTGCTGATGAACGGGGATATGTGGCTCGACTCCAGAAAGTTTTGGTGGCAAGAGGAGTGGTAGGAGCTGTTCCATCGAATGTCTGCCACGGATTGCAGACGTTAGAATGGCTTCTACAACCCACTCGGCGTATTGCGAGGATCCCAGGGTTGCCCCTCAACTGCACAAGGCCTTTCCTCGTCTGCTGTGGCACCTCCATAGGCCGCTGCTGAGAGGTCACCATTGCGCTCACTGCCTCCTGCCTCCAAGAGGTCTGGCGGAGTGCTAGGTCCACTTCTGGAACAGAGCCGGCTCTCGCCAGGGAATAGCCCTTCCCTTCTGCAATGGTCTCCACCTCAGTCAGAGCAGCTAGTTCTGTCCTGATTTTTAATTGGATTATAACTCAGCCCAAAGGCAACTGTGTTTGCAGATAACTAAAACCAGGTTGTTGTTTTTTTAAGGACTGAGATGTGTGGCTAATCCCCCCTCCCCATACTGAGAATCGTAGACCATGGCTGTTTAAATACCTGCAATTGTCTTTTTCCCTCTTGGGCAGCAAGTGTGCACTGAGAGCATACTGTTAGGGTGGTGCTTATAGCGCCACGCATCTACCCACAAGAGGATTCCTTCTGTTCTAATTTGGTACATTGTTGGATCCTGTGGCCTTCCCCAGGGGGGGAATCCCTGCATGGGCATTTCACGCTTCTCACCTGAAGATGCTTATTTCTTTCTTCAGCATGCTCTAGCCAGCTTTTCCGAGTCTCTCTCTGCTTGAAGCAGGTTGAGGGAGGCTACTCACCGCATGTTTGACACTGTACTCTTGTCTCCCTTTCAGGTGCATAAACCTGTAAACACTTTGGACCGAAGCGAGGCAGTGTATAAAGCCACCAGCAACGTGACCATCCAAAATGTTTCGATGGAAGACAGAGGCCTGTATGTGTGCAGAGGACAAATTGCCAATAACACAAGGAAGGAGCCGGAGACCAACGTCACTGTCACAGTATACAGTAAGGCAGAACTCTGCTAACATCACCAAGCTGGAAAGCAGTCCTGGGTCAGAGAGACCCCTTGTGCAGGCTGCAGCGTGCTCCCTGGTGCAACACGTCTCCTTAGAGTCAGGGCTGTGCCTCTGTGCTTGGCATGCAGAAGGTCCCAGATGCCATCTTTGGCACGCCCAGTTAAAAGGATAAAGTCACAGGTGATGCGAAAGATATCCGCCAGAGATCCTGGAGACCCATTGCCAGTCTAAGAAGAAAATATTAGGTTTCTACAGACGGCAAAATAGTAAAAAAACACCCGGCCATTTCGTGTTGGAAAAATGGGTCTGGGGGGAAGGCTAAAGTCCCATTTCTATGTTGCCACAGTCTGAACTGGGCACTGCACATGTGGGGATTGAAGAGAAGTGGCAAATCACGCCCAACTGTTACCACGCCTAACCAGGGTTCTTTTTGTAGAAAAAGCCCAGAAGGAACTCATTAGCATAATAGGCCACACCCAACAGCAGAAACTCATTAGCCTATTGGGCCACACCCCTGACAGCACCACTCATTAGCATATTAGGCCGCACCCACATGTTACCAGAAGTGTGCTCATCCAGCCACACCCACCTTTTGCTTCTTATTCTGTTTACCTTGTTTGTTGTCAAAACCCAGAGCTTTTTTTGTAGCAGGAACTCCTTTGCATGTTAGGCCACACACCCCTAATGTAGCCAATCCCAATGAGTCTCTGCTGTTGGGTGTGGCCTATTATGCTAATGAGTTCCTGCTGGGCGTGGCCAACTCGGGAGCCAGCCGGAACTCCGTTCCTGTGCGTTCCTGCCCAAAAATAGCCCTGCGCCTAACTGGACACAGGGTGGGGACCAAAGCTCCCTCTAAGCTGTGGAGTCCTATAAGCTAAAATTCTACTTTCTGAGCTTCCGAGATTAAAGTTGTGAGCAGGTGATTTGGTTA
>NW_015204820.1:0-2152 GCF_001447785.1 Gekko japonicus | reverse complement strand
CCGCATCGCTCATGAGCAGCACCGCAATGCGCACCACTCCCCAGGACACTGCTCCCCACTTCGCTCGAGAGTCATGGCTGCCACCTCGGGGCACCTCAACGTCTTCGAGGTTCTGGGAAGCGTGGGTGGAGCAGCTCACCAACTTCTTCAGCTACCAGGACGTCACTGACGCAGGCAAGAAATGAGCTCTACTCCTCAGCACGTGTGGAGTGGCCACCATTCTCCTGGACCAGGACCTCCTTGCTCCAAAAAAAGTGACCGAGACCCCATATGAGGACATCATCAAGGCCCTCACAGGTTATTTTGCGCCGAAACCGACCAAGATGGCTAAGCGCGTAGATTTGCTATCTTGCACCCAAAAGCCAGGAGAGGTGGTAACTGTCTACATGGCCGAACTTCGCCAACTTGTAATCGACTGCGAGTTCCAGGACATCATCCTCACACAATTCGTCTGTGGTGTACGAGACCACAAGCTCTGCGCATGCGGTCAGGTCCTCACACAGCCATGAGAATGGCTTAAGCTTTGCTCTCTTAGACAATAGCCAGCATCACGGATCCTAGAACGCACCCAATCGGGCAGTCAGGATCCTAGAGTGACCTATGGAATGCAAGTGCACTGTAAATAATCCTATCATGGGTGTGGGTGTGTGTTTGGGTGTGGTTCACGATGGGAATATAAGCAGGCCTCCAGTCCTGCTTTCATTGTCTTGTTTTCCTGAGCTGAAATAAACTATGAGCTATTTCACTTACCAACACGTCTGGACCCAGAACTTTTCAGTTATCATATCACTGCTCAGTCATCTCCTCTCCAGGCTAAACATACCCAGCTCCTTCAACCTTTCCTCATAGGACTTAGTCTCCAGACCCCTCACCATCTTCATTGCCCTCCTCTGGACACCTTCCAGCTTGTCTATATCCTTCTTAAATTGTGGTGCCCAATACTGAACACAATACTCTAGGTGAGGTCTAACCAGAGCAGAGTAAAGTGGTACCATCACTTCATGTGATCTGGACACTATACTTCTGTTGATACAGCCCAAAAATCACATTAGCCTTTTTAACTACCGCATCACACTGCTGACTCATGTTCAGTGTATGGTCTACTAAGACTCCTAGATCCTTTTCACACATACTACTGCCAAGACAAGTCTCCCCCAACCTATAATTATGCATTTGATTTGTCCTACCTAAATGTAGAACTTTACATGTAAAATAGAAATAATCCTAGGTATAACATTCATTTTGAGTATATTTCCTTTGCCCCATAAAGACAAGTTTAAAGTTGCCCATCTGTCCAAATCCAAAGATATATCAGCAATTGGCTTTGTTACAATTTACCATAATCATATGTGTAATATCTCTAGGAATCAGTATTCTAAGATAAGTAATGATATCTGGGCACCACTGAAAATGTTCACAGTCAAATACGCTCTGTGACATATTGGTTCCCAGGTTTTGCCCAATTAATCAAACAAGCCTCCAAAGTTATAATCATATAATGCAGGAACGGAATATTGAGGTTCCAAGATAATTCATAGAAGATCATCTGCATAAAGGATAATTTTAAATCCCAAGAGCTATATACAAAGCCATGAATATTATTATTCTGTCTAATGGAACAAGCCAGTAGTTCTAGAAATAAATCAAAAATAAAAGGAGAAAGAGGGCGGCCCTCTCCCAGTACGCCTCTCAAGTAGGGCTGCCAGCTCCAAGTTGGGAAATACCCGGAGAATTTAGGGGTGGAGCCTGAGGAGGGAGGGGAGGGACTTCAACTGGATATGATGCCATACAGCCCGCCTTCCAAAGCTGCCATTTTCTCCAGGTGAACTGGTCTCTGTCACCTGGAGATCAATGTAACCCCAGGGGATCTCCAGCCACAACCTGGAAGTTGGCAACTCTACTCCCAAGAAGGAATGACATGGAAAATAGGCTATTAGTTAATACCCTGGATCTGGGAGATGACTAAAGAGTTCCAATCCATTTCACAAATTTGTGAGGAAAACTGAATTTAGTCAATGTAGCAAAGACAGATTCCCAGTATATCTTGTCAAAAGCTTTTTCAGCATCAACTGAAAGAATGGCAACTTGATCAGATTAGTATTTGTTATTTATTTATTTATTATTATTTTTCACAATGCATTTTTCCTTATAC
>NW_015204819.1:0-2104 GCF_001447785.1 Gekko japonicus | reverse complement strand
TTGATAATATTTATTTGTCCAGTGATCTTTGCTAATATTATTTGTCTAAGAGGGAAAGAAAGAGAGGTAGAAAGAAAGAATGGAAGAGGTGGAAAGAAAGAGAGAGTGTGAGAGAGAAACCAAGAAAGCAAATAGAAGAAGAAGAGGAGGAGGAGGAGGAGATTGGATATTTTCTTTTCATTCACTCAGAGAGGACGAAAGCTTAGTGCAGAGGTGTTGAACTCATTTGTTATGAGGGCCGGATCTGACATAATTGTCACTTTGCCAGGCTGGACCATGTGTGCCATAAAATGCAACATGAGGTACCAGAGATCTAAACTTTATAAAGATGATTTCAGATTCTGATTGGCAATAGGCTTGATTGGATTAAGTATGATATGCAGAAGGCATGTAGGCATGGAGCTATCATCACTAGTAATGAGACAGGAAACCTAGGTCTCAGTTTGGTCCAGGAGTATTCAGTCCAGGAGGATGCAAAGAATAAATGGACATAAGTCTGAAGAAGTGAGCAGCGATCCACGAAAGGTCATACCTTGCCACAAATTTTGCTACTGGACTGTACAGCTATAAGACACCACAACATTCAAAACACAGTGAGGGACATTTTAACCTTCCAGAGCATTCCGTTGCTGACCTAAGAGTAGTAGTTGTCTTACAAAGGAATTCCAAAGGAAGATTAGAAAGAGAGACTGATGAATTGCAACTGATAATGAAGCTCAATGCATCCTTCTGGGCTGAACTGAGACCTAAGTTTCTTCTGTCATTACTGCTATTGTTATTTGGCATCTGAAATCACTTCACTCTCCAAGATATACGGACAAAAGGACTCACATTCTAGCAGTGACTCATGGAAGCTCATGCCATGCACAAATTTTGTTAGTCATTAAGGTGCTACTGGATTCTTGTTCCCTTCCACTAATAAAGATTGCAAGCTGTGCTGTTAGGCTTCTTTCAGTGTTCCGTCTAAGCTGAGTTAGTGTGAGCCAGCTTACAGTTTTTTAGCCTCTAGCTCACACATTTTTGTCTTAGCTCAGGAAGGATGGTTCCAGAGGAAACTAATTTATGCAGTAGCCAAATCCCTCACTCACAATTTTAATGCCAGTAGCTCACAAAGTAGAATTTTTCCTCACAGGACTCCACAGCTTAGAGGGAGCATTGGTTTCTTTTATTATTATTTTTTCAACTGTTAGAACCGGAAAGGGGGATCTCTCCAAGTAAAAAAAAAAAGTGTTGCTTTCAGAATAAGCCAAATTAATTTCCTCTTAATTCCCATTATTCCAGATGCATCTCTTTTCTGCCCCCCCTCCTTTTCTAACGTGTGTGTGTGTGTTTGTGTGTGTGTGTGTGTGTGTGAGAAAGAGAGAGAGAGAGAGAGAGAGATCAGGCATTTCCTCCTTCCCTGGTGAGGGGTGGTGGAAAAAGAGCCTGGACTCAATGGCCCTCTTTGGAGGTTTGCCAGTGTGCCAGGAGCCTGGATGAAGGCATCTTCCCCCCTCCCTAGTGAGGTGTGGTAGACAGAGCCTCAGAATAACGGGCTCTTTTCATGGACTTTGGCTGTGTGCCTTGCAGTCAGAACCACCTTGACGTTGAAGCAGAATCAAGAAAGAGGCATTTCTGCTTAGTCATTCCCTAAGGGGTCTATGGCCTCTATGCCTTCGATGTCAACCTAAAAGCCCTCCCCTCCCCCCTCCCTTCTCTCGGTGCTGAGAGTGAGAAAAAGAGGCTGGGAGGCGTGGCCTGGCAGGGGCTGCTTGACTGAAGGATCCCCTGGCCCCTCCCTTTGCTTCCAGTGAAGCAGCTTGGAGGCGTGGCCTGGCAGAGGCTGCCTGTCCGAAGAAAACTTTCCCCCTCTCTGCCTTTCTGTCAGTTCCAACCAGAATCCTGGAAGTGTGGCCTGATGAAGTCCCATTTCAAACCTTTGCTGTGCCTGACTGAAGGAACCTTTCCCTGGCTGTCCTCAGTTTCAGGGTGGAATCCATAGAGGCATGGGTTCTTTCTGTCCTCCTTTGCGGAAGGTATTACGTGTCAGAAGTGTATTGCGCCTTTAGTTGGGATTGTTTGGACCTCTTCAGCATCTATAGTTTTGAAGAGTGGCTGAGGTGGG
>NW_015204818.1:0-2242 GCF_001447785.1 Gekko japonicus | reverse complement strand
CTCAAAGCTATACTATCCTTTCTGAGGTGGGTGGAAACTTTCTGAGTGGCCCACAGAGCTGCAATCAGCCGTGTCTCTTTTTGTCTTCCAAAAGAACAGGTCTGTATCGGAAACACGCAACTCTCCATTTGTCACGAATAACGATTGTGCTTTGCGGAATGGACTTTTCTCCAGGAGAAGCGCGCCCAGGCACGGGGACCTGACATCCCACCCTCCTGCTCTTCGATAAATTACTCTAATTAAAGAACAAAAAAAGAGGAAAGCTGGCAATGAAGAGCCTTGCTTTCATATCTCTTTCCCATATATTTCTTTTTTCAATAGAGACGATGCGCTAGGCAAAAATAGCTTGGAGATAAACAGCCTGTTAGAATAGCCAAAGGGCGGCCCAGTTTCTCTAGCGGCGGGGCAACATGGATACACACACAGATACCTTTTGGGTGCCAGCATCAGGATTTTTGTGTGTGGGGGGGTCAGATGTAGCCCTCTCCGTGTGGCCCCTGAACCTGGGACAGGTGGAGCGAAAAACCTGAGAATTCTCAGGTACCGCCTCCGACTTAGTGGGGTGCTCTGTGGACTGTGAAGAGAGAGCGTGTGCCCTTTTGCCATCTTGGAGCCTCCCCACGCCACCCCCAACAAAGATAATCGGACAGGATGTGGAGACGGGTCCCACTGGTGGACCTCCTGATGGCCCCTGGGTTTTGGCCACTGTGTGACGCAGAGAGTTGGACTGGATGGGCCATTGGCCTGACCCAACATGGCTTCTCTTATTGGGTCTGGGGCAGTGATGCTCTGTCTTCTTGGTGCCTGGGGGGCAACAGTGGGAGGGCTTCTGGAGTTCTGGCCCCACTGGTGGACCTCCTGATGGCCCCTAGGTTTTGGCCACTGTGTGACACAGAGAGTTGGACTGGATGGGCCATCGGCCTGATCCAACATGGCTTCTCTTATGTTCTCTTATGACAGGAAACCAGGGGTAGGTATTAAACCATCTGGTAGTGAAAAGTGGCTTCAAGTCACAGCAAACGTATGGTGACCTTGTGGGGGTTTTAAGGCAAGAGATGAACAGAGGTGGTTTTTCACAGCCTGCCCTGGACTTCCTTAGTGGTCTCCCATGCAAGCACTAACCAGGGCCGACCCTGCTTAGTTTCTGAGATCTTACAAGATTGGTCTGGCTTGGGCCATTCAGGTCCGGGCAAACCATCTGCTTCCTTTGAGAGCCAGTTTAGTGTAGTGGTGAAGTTGTGTGCGGACTCTAATCTGGGAGAACCGGGTTTGATCCCCCACTCCTCCACTTGCAGCTGCTGGATGACCTTGGACAAGCCATAACCCTGGCACAGCTGTTCTTGAAAACGAGCAGTTTCTGTCAGAGCTCTCTCAGGCCCACCCACCTCACAGGGTGTCTGTTGCGGGGACGGGAAGGGAAAGGAGATTGGAAGCCACTCTGAGATACCGAGTGAAGGGCGGGGGATGAATCTCCAATCTCCTCCTCCTCCTCCTCCTCCACCTCCACCTCCTCTTCCTCTTCTTCCTCTTTGTAATTATATTCCAAAACTGAGGTTGAACCAAAGCCAAAGACCCATAATTGCACCAATTTAGAAAGGCAACATCTGTCAGTAAACTAAACCCGTGTTTGTCACCAGGATGTCAGCCACATGGAACAAAAGAAGCATCCCAATACTTTGTGTGATGGAGCTCAACGAAGCCTTGGTTCATTGGCTTGTTTAGTAATACCCCAGGAGTACAAGACATACTTGCTGGGATATCATGTTCGGACCGATCCTTCCACTCCTGCCTAATAGCAATATTGACTTCTTTGTCGAGTTATCGTTTGCCGAAATTTCAATCATTTCGGCGACCGCAGAGAAAGAACAGCGCATTCCAGTTCCGATGGCACTAGAAGATCTTAGCTACAGACCGACCGGAGAAGTCTGAAGCGAGAAGACAAATCCTCCCCCAGATAAAAGGTTTTATTTCTGAGGACAGAGCAAGGGTAGAGCTCCCCCAAACTCGCCACGGCTGTTTGCGAAAGCAAAGGATTTTCGGCAAGGCGAATCTCCAATTTTGTTCCTCTCTGAGCGACGGACGGCTTTGAAACCTTTCGACCTTGCGTTTCCGAGCGGCTCGGCGTAGCTTTGCCATGTAACTTAAAACAATGGTAACTGCACAGCCACATAAAATAGAAACGGCAAAAGTCAAGAAAAGGGGGGGGGATGGGGACATAATAAAAGGTAAAGGTTCCCTTGCT
>NW_015204817.1:0-2666 GCF_001447785.1 Gekko japonicus | reverse complement strand
ATTTATAAATTGTTAACTGCCCTGAGCCCTATTGGGGGGAGGGTGATCTATAAAATAAATTATAAATAATAACGTGGAGACTGTAGTGGCTACTGATTGAGCTCTCTTCCAGGACTCTGTGGCTTGCAAGCCTAGTTTTCAACGTGGCTGGCAGAGACTCAGGACGCCCTGTCCAGCTTGGTCAGTTTGGTGTAGTGGTTAAGTGCGCGGACTCTAATCTGGGAGAACCGGGTTTGATTCCCCACTCCTCCACTTGCACCTGCTGATGTGACCTTGGGTCAGTCACAAGCTCTGGCACAGCTGTCCTTGAAAAAGAGCAGTGCTTGAAAGAGCTCTCTCAGCCCCACCCACCTCACAGGGTGTCTGTTGTGGGGAGGGGAAGGGAGAGGAGTTTGTCAGCCGCTCTGAGACTCCTTTGGGTAGTGAAGGGCGGGGTATAAATCCAATCTCTTCTTCTTTTTCTACCTCACAGGGTGTCTGTTGTGGGGAGGGGGAGGGAAAGGAGTTTGTAAGCCGCTCTGAGACATCTTTGGGTAGTGAAGGGCCATGGGGTATAAATCCAATCTCTTCTTCTCCTTCTACCTCACAGGGTGTCTGTTGTGGGGAGGGGAAGGGAAAGGAATTTGTGAGCCACTCTGAGACTCCTTCAGATAGTGAAGGGCGGGGTATAAATCCAATCTCTTCTTCTTCTTCTTCAGCTTGCACCAACCGTCTTTTGACCCAGCCAATATCTGTGCCTTTTTCACAAGAGAGACTTTTATTGATGGGGGTGGCTTTAGTTTTCCACGTATTCAAATGTCTAGCCTAGCCTCCGTTCCCCCAAAGGATCCCTCTCGGCACGCTGAACTAGGAATAGGTTTTGGACTGTTCTCCCTATACCTTTTCCCCACACACCCCATCACCACTTTCTGTAGCCGGTATCCTACTTAAGAATCTTAGAGAGCGCAACATCCCTTGTGCCACGCCTGATTCTGCAACAAAGGCAATCTGAAACGCATTTGATGCTTTGCGTCTGGCCACCTTCCAGGACTCTCCGGAGGCTTATTAGATCCCCGAAAGCCTTGATGGCACTCCATTACAAAAAAACCCAAAAAAACAAAAGCACAACTCCAGGCCAATTCAAGTTCTGTTGTGAACAATGATCCTAGAAGGCATTGTGAGCCATTCCACATTCTCTGCGTTAGACCAGTCTTCGCTATTGTGGTTTAGCCCATTAATTAGACAATCGTGATTCGCCGTGTACTTCTGCAAGCCTCTAATAAGCTTTTTCTGGAGAGTGCCGACAGTCAAGGGCTGTCTGGATTCCTTTTTCAAGATGACAGAACTGCCACCACCCTCCCCAATTAAGCAAGCATCCCTTCCACTGTTCTCCGCTTCTAGGACTAGACACAGTGTCCGCTCACGGCAAGGCGGAAGTCGAAGCACATTGAAGTCTCATCGATTTCACCAACCAGAGCCCAGACCTTTTCCATCAAGGCTCCGGCTCTGCAGTAGGGTCACCATTCTCCCAGCGGGGCTAAGGGGTCCCCCGATTTCGGGCTTCCCAATCCACTGCAGCCCAGCTGGCCAGCAGGGAGTGACATCATTATGTTTCTGATGTGAGGGGGGGGCGACACTCTAGGTTTTGGGCAAAACTCTATGGTTTTGAGGCTTTCGAGAAGCATCCTTTAAAGGGGGGGAGAAATTGGGCTTTTATTTTTGTCTATAACATAAAATGTTTTTTAACTATTATTTTAAGCCACTTTGTTATACGCACAGTTTATGAAACACTGTCATGCACTCCGCACTCTGTCTGACTTAGGCCCCGACCACACGGCAAAGTTGCCGCGGGAGAGGCACGGAGGGTGGGCGGATTATCTGGGCACGATCACATCCCAACATCTGGGAAGTGGAGCGCACCCGTGGCTCACCGCCGACAATGCGGATTAAAAAAAGTAGTACCTCCAAAGTACTGGTAAACGGTTTGCCACGGGCTGCCTCCAGACTCCTGCGGTGTGATCGCGCCAGTGCGCAGCATTCCCCTCTGGCCCCTCATTTATGCGCCGGCGCCAAGGGAAGGACCCGTGGTGTGCCGCCAGCGCGCCTGATCGCATAATCAAGGATCAGACTGTGCCGGGGCAATTAGCCACGCCTCCCCCCCCACACACGATATTTGGCCCGTGTGACCGGGGCCTTAGTAGGCTAACCTTAGTGGACTCAGTTAGCACCTTTGACATGCACAGACAACAGATATGTTAAGTGCCATTGATGATTCGAAGTACAGAAACAGAAATAAATTATGAACATATATTTAGATATTCACTTTGGTTCATTGCTGAAATGCATTCTGGGGAAAATACCAAATGCTGACAGGCAGTAACTGACTGCTTATGACCTTGCTTATAATGGCCAGCCGTAACTGTGCATGTCCCTGATGTCAGGAAGCTTGCGTTAGAGGGAAACCATACTACACGATGTACCCATATCTGTTACATTAGATACTTTTCATCACTTACTTGTCATCACTTCATAGCCTGGGAAGAAGAAGGCCCATTGTTCAACTGAAGGAGGTATATTTTTGCCTGAGAAAGTGCAACCCACAGGCCTGGGCCCAATCAGAATGGTGTGACGGATATATGACGAGGTTGTCAGTATTCCATGTATAGTGTTAAGTCATGCTGTAGATC
>NW_015204816.1:0-2288 GCF_001447785.1 Gekko japonicus | reverse complement strand
ACTGGAAGCAAGAAAAATTACCGAAAAGAGAGGAAATAGTTGAAAAAATAATGGAAGTTGCAGAAATGGACAAACTAACCCTTATCTTGCTTAGGAAAGATGATAAGGTATTTAAGGAAAGATGGGCAGAATTTTACAAATGGTTAAAGTATTAAAATTTTGTACTTGACTTTTACAGATGACATGTTAAAAGACCAAAGTAATGGTTGTATATTTGTGAAAATATAAATAAATCTGATAATAATAATAATAATAAAAAACAAGAAGCAACGGATGTCTCTTGATAATACTTTTGCAGCCTCCTTGTTAGAAAAATCACCACCAGATTTCCAGCCAACGTATAGTACTGTCAGGGTTCGATAGTCAGATCACACCACACAGCGCTTCATAAGAAGTATTCTGTTTATTGGCAGTTCAGAGCTATGACACGTGAACTTCTTTTGTCAGGAATGGCCCAAAGCAGCAGGGCACCCAAAGTTATACTAGATCCAAACAAACACACATACACATTACAAGCAGAAGCCAATAAGCATTGTGCGCGTGCGCGGGAGCAAAAAGAGAGCGAGCAAGATAGGAGCCATTTATTCCCAGCAAGTCAGGAGCAGATGGAACCTCAAGGTCAGAAAAGCAAAGCAGATAGCAACCCAGACAGGAGACATCGTTAGTGTACCAGGCAGAGGCGAGGAGGACCTCCCCCCCCCCACATTCCAGGGAATGGCAGTGTTAACTGACAAGTACATGAACAATGTAGATATGGCCAAGCAATGCAAAAGGACTACACACGTACACACATGTACCCTCTGCAAAGTTATGCCAGTGCTCCATTCACATGGACCGGGAGCCTGTCAAGAGTGCATTTTGAAAGCATGCTATTGTGTGAATCGGACAATGTGTGGCTTTTCCATGTGGGTGCAGCTTCCATTCATGCCCCACTTTAAATAATACACATAAATACACATGAAGCTGCTTTATCAGACCCTTGGTCCATCAGGTTCAGTGTTGTATATTCAGACAGGCAGCCCCTCTCTGGGGTCTCAGGCAGAGGTCTTTCACATCAACTGCTGCCTCGTCCTTTTAACTGGAGATGCCGGGGATTGAACCTGGGATCTTCTGCACTGCATGCCAAGAAGATGCTCTACCACAGAGCCAAAGCCTCAGGCTACTGGTCTATTGAAGTCCATATTGTCTACTCAGACTGGCACTGACTTTCCAGGGGTCTCAGGCAAAGGTCTTTCATATCACCTGCTTTTACTTCATTAACTGGAGATGCTGGGGATTGAACCTGGGACCCTCTGCATGCCAAGCAGAGGCTCTACCACTGAGCCACAGCTCTTTCCCGGCTGCCTTCTACTGACTCAGACCCTTGGTCCATCAAGGTCAGTCTTTTCTACTCAGACCGGAAGCGCTCTCCAGCGTCTCAGGCTGAGGCCTTTCACAGCACCTCCGACCTGGTCCTTTTAACTGGAGATGCCGGGGATTGAACCTGGGACCTTCTGCGTGCCAAGCAGAGGCTCTTCCACTGAGCCACGGCCCCTCCCCAAGTAATGTCTGCAGGAAGGCTTGTTTGCATGCACACAAAGGAGGGGCATAAAAACACAGTTTTGCCACGAGGCGTTTCTGTATCATCGCATCCCGCTTTGAAGTGTTGATCCATGTGCAGAGAGCAAATCCTACGCACGAGGGCCAACTATGGAGGGACAGACTGGGAGCTGGGGGTGGGCAGAGGCTTGCCAGAACAGAGTCCTGCAACGCCATGGTGTCATTAAGGGAGAGTCATCTGCCAATGCAGCTCACTCTTTCTGTGTGCTGATTACTCATAACCAGTGTTCCCTCTAAGCTGAGTTAGTGTGAGCTAGCTCCCAGTTTTTTAGCCTCCGGCTCACAGATTTTTGTCTTCACTCCGGAAGGAGGGCTCCAGAGCAGCAGCCCAATCGCTCGCTCACAACTTTAATGCCAGGAGCTTACAAAGTTGAATTCTTGCTCACAAGGCTCCACAGCTTAGAGGGAACATCGCTCATAACGGGTTAATGAGAGCAACAAAAATGGACGAGAAACCCGTAGTTTGCAAATTTATTCGCCAAATGGGAATGAGGGACAGGCGAGTCAACGGTCATGTCAACTGGTTGATTCAGAACACTGCTTGAAAAAAAGGAAGGAAAAGTGTGAAATGGGATCTCCGCCTTACCAAACTGAAACTGTCAATAGGTCGCGGCAATGGAAACAACAGTAGCTAATCAAGCAATGCTTGTTATAGGGTTCCCAACCTCCAGGGGGTGTCTGGAGATCTC
>NW_015204815.1:0-2223 GCF_001447785.1 Gekko japonicus | reverse complement strand
TCAGCTTAGAGGGAACACTGCTCAGGGGGCCAGAACTGACCTGTCCGGGGCTCATATGCAGCCCACAAGCAACTAGGGCAAGGGAGGGAACAGGAGACTGCTTGGGGGGAGTGGGGGGAGCCATTTTGATTGTGCCTTCAGCATGGCAGAACAACCTCATTTGCAGTAGTCAAGCAGCATGGGAGCATCTGCCCAGTGCTGCACCACTGGATCTCCTATCTGTCCATAGGGGTTTTCCTTTGTACACACCCCCTTCAGCCCATGGGGCTTTCCAGTGATGATACACCAACTTGGAGCTTACCAGCTGCTATCCTTTACACAGTTTATAGCTCCAGTACCTGGCATTACGTTTAGGGCACCATGGCCCACCCGAAAAAGAGGCATTTATGTCAGATCCGGCCCTCGTAACAAATGATTTTGATATCTCTGCTCTAGATCTTTCCTTCATTCTCTGTCCCTTCCAGAGTCTAAAACTGCTATTCCTTAACACACAGACACACACATGCCACCCCCTTCTCTCTCTCTCTCTCTCTCTCTCTCTCTCTCTCTCTCTCTCTCTCTCTCTCTCTCTCTGTGTGTGTGTGTGTGAGAGAGAGAGAGAGAGAGAGTGAGAGAGAGAGAGAGTGAGAGAGTGTCCAGTAGCACCTTAAAGACTAACAAAATTTGTGGCAGGGTATGAGCTTTTGTGAGTCATTGCTCATGAAAGTTCATACCCTGTCACAAATTTTGTTAGCAATTTCCTCTTTGTCATATCAAGTGTGTTAGGTGCTTTAACAGACTAATTACTGTCTAAAGCAGGGCACAGTTTTACAGTTGAAACTCTGTTTTTTGTGTCCTTCTATGTGAGATTTTTTTTTATTTTATCATACCCAACTGCTCTTTGTCTTACCATTTATAGTTTAAGCAATCAATTGCTGCATCTGAAACAAAGGGGTTTATTATGACTCAGGTACAATAGACCCTTCTGTGCATTATTCTGTTCTAACCAATCCAGTGTAAAAGTCTAACATAATATCCTTCCATCTGGCATGCTGTTTTACCTAGGATGTAGGGACTGTTCAAAAGGCAGTCAATGGCTAACATGTGGCATGGTGCATACTACATGAAGTGTCTGGACTGTCATGCTGTCTGAACTTATCTGCTCTCCTTCCGCCAGCAATGTTTCTCTTGTAACTCAGGCAACTGGAGGATTTTGAAAGTACTAAACTTCTGTGAAGTTCCCCGCAGTTCAATTCCCTCTCAACATTTTCCATGTCTTATGTAATGGAATTAAATCAAGAGGGATAGCAGTTCTGGGAGGGGAGAGAACTCTGATCTGAGAACCACAAGCTGCTGCACCGAGGGCAGGTCATTTGTGAAGTAAAAAACCAGACTGAACTCTTTACCATCAGTGGTATTTTCTTTAGAGGCTTCCCCCATGCAGCTAAGAGGGATTTCAGCAACAGCTGAGGCCAAGAGATTTCATCACAAACAAATTATTACAAATCATAAAGAATTAAATAAAGGGAAAGTCGTAAAGTGACAATAATAGGTTTTTCAGCATTGGCTACATTTCCACCACCCATGTGAAGCTGATGAGGAATGAAAGAATCAGCTGAATACCTAACAGACAGAAATAGTAGGTAGCTGCATTGGTCCAAAGAAAACATCCCCAAACCCAAATCCATGTAATGCCTTATTAAAAACTGTGAAATTCCCCTTATACTTTATATGGCTCAAGATTGTCCCCTCGAGTATCTGGGATCTTGGACCCCAGTATGTACATTAGAATAACCCATTCACTGCCATTCCCAACACTGGACCACCTTACCAAACTTAATACTTTTTTAGACAAAAGAAAACCAGTTTGGATGGGATGAACAGGTTGTCACAATAGTTCAGGATCATTAACTGCTAGTTAGTGGGAGGGACTATTATTTTCATAATTTTCTGATTGGTAATTTTAGCATCTGACATCAGAGATGGAGATTTACACTGGATCGGTTAAATCAGCCAGTCACCCTTAGCAATGACGCTGGCTTAGGTCAGATTCCATTGTCCATAAATATCTGGAGTTTTTGGATTTTATCTTGTCCCACTCATGGCCACAGGATGGTGGGTAGTGTTAATAACCCTCCACATCTTGTTACTGCAAGGAACTCTGCACATGCTTTGAGGCAGGGCCATCAAGAGGAGAGGCCTGAAAGGACAAAACTCCTGGGTCCCTAGTCATGCTGCATTCAG
>NW_015204814.1:0-2698 GCF_001447785.1 Gekko japonicus | reverse complement strand
GCTCTGCTACTGAGCCACAGCCCCTACCCCAGCCTTCTCCTGTGCTTATTAACAACAAAACACTTAATAATCCAAAAAGGTATCCAGAAGATCCAGTCAAAACTTCAAACATTTAAAGAAGTCTTTAATGATGTCCCTCCTGGTTTGGGGCCTAGTTCCTTGAGGGCTGCAACTGGGAAGAGGGTGAACAGTGGCCTCGTGTGACAGGAAAGCCCTCTTCTTCACCAGAGAAAGTCTGAGCTAGAAAGTTTTGTGTGTGTGTGTAAAGTGCAGTTCGAAAGCAAGACATTGCAAGTAGATCAATAGGTACCACTTCGGTGGGAAGGTAACAGCGTTCCGTGCGCCTTGACGTTTAGTCATGCCGGCCACATGACCACGGAAACGTCTTCAGACAGCGCTGGCTCTTCGGCTTGGAAACGGAGATGAGCACCGCAACCCTAGAGTCGGACTCGACTGGCTTTCGAGCAAGGGAACCTTTACCTTTACATTTAAAGTGTAGAGTTGCCAGGCCCATGGTCTGGGTGGGGATTTCCCTGCTTTTGCAGGCCCCTTTTCACCACCAGCCAGCTGGCTGGCAGGGGGGGGAGCCCCCACCTGCAAATGCCTCCAAACATGACATGATGACATCATCCGGAAGTGACGATATCGGGGGGGGTTGACACTCTAGGGGTTTGGGGTTTTTTTGTGCAAAACTCTATGGTAAAACTGGGAACAAACCATAGAGTTTTACCCAAAAACTAGAGTGTCACCCCCAACATTGGCGACGTGATGATGTCACTTCCAGGGGACGTCATCGCGGTGCATTCGCTTTGCGCACGCACAGGAAAATCCCAGACTAGCTCCTGGAGCCCCCCACCAGCTGCCAGTAAGGACCTGGCAACCCTAGTAAAGTGCCAACAAGTCCCACCTGACTCATGGCGAACCTAGCAAGGGGGTCTCCAGGCAAGCAAGCAGCAGAGGTGGTTTGCTACTGCCTTCCTCTGCAGAACCTTCCTCCGTGGTCTCCCTTCCAAGGACCGACACCCTGCTGAGCTTCTGAGATCTGACAAGATCAAGCGATACCAGCTGCCTTCCTTTCCTGAAGCTGTTCTAGAAGTCCGGAAACATCACGTGACACTCTCTGGCCTATCGTTGTTAAGGAGCTGCTTCTGCCATGGATCCTTCTTCTGACCAGAGAAAAGTCACGAAAAAAAATGTGTCCAGCTCTCATGGGTGGGGTGGGGTGGGGGATCGCCAAGCTTCAAAATATGTAAGCCCACCCTACGAAGATCAAGGTCTCAACACAGTTGGATAATCCAACTGGTTCTCGGATGGACCGGTGGTCTGAGAAAGAATACGCCATTTCATACGTATTTCACAGGAAGATGCAAAAATAAATGTGTGGGGGAAACCTTTGATACAGCCATGGGTCCTTAGCAGAAGATCAGGAGAAGATTCTAAAAAAGAAATCTAAAATAGTTATGGTTTCCAGAGGTGGGGGGGGCTTTAGGGCCCCCTATCCCAACTTTTGTTACTTTTGCCATCAAGTTCCAGGTGACATGGCAACCCAGTAGGGTCCCCAAGGCAAGAGACATTCAGAGGTGGTTTTGCCATTGCCTGCCTCTGCATAGCAACCCTGGACTTCCTTGGTAGTTCTCCCATCAAGTACTAACCAGTGCTGACCTTGCTCAGCTTCCAAAATCTGACAAGAAGAAGAAGAAGAAGAGATTGGATTTATACCCCACCCTTCACTACCCAAAGGTGTCTCAGAGCGGTTTACAAACTCCTTTCCCTTCCCCTCCCCACAACAGACACCCTGTGAGGTAGGTGGGGCTGAGAGAGCTCTGACAGAAACTGCTCTTTTTCAAGAACAGCTCTTATCAGAACTACATATGAGATAGAACAACTGCAAATAGTGCATAAATCCAACATATTAATGCAATAACAACATGTCTGAACATATATTCATATGTATTTTACAGAATAAAAAAGCCAATCTTCAGAAGATGGATGGATGAAACTGAATGGGCGAACTCCCCCGGAGTTGATATTCGTTTCGAGGCGTCTTTTTCACACATAACACCTCATACAGCTATACATCCAAATGGTCATAAATCTTCAAAATCGGACTTTTCTTGGTTCCTATACTTTTTAGTGTTATTCACAATGTTCTTAACAATATTTAAAACGGGCTGATCAACTACGGCTTGCCCAAGGCCATCCAGCCAGGTGCAAGTGGAGGAGTGGGGAATCAAACCCGGTTCTCCCAGATTAGAGTCCGCACACTTAACCACTACACCAAACTGGGCTATCCAGGATTGGGCCTCTCCTGACTACCAGAACTATAATACATTATGCTAATCTGCCCAATTTGCATACTTTATACAGGTAACCAAACTTAAGTTTTACCTGGAACAATGTTTTTCGGTGTTGATTTGCCCCATGATGCATTTCCACAGGCGAAGGAAATTTAATGAATTTATATGAATGTGAACAATCAGGTTCATTAATCATTTCCACACTACCAAACCAGCACCAGCAAAAACTTTCATTAATTTAGCATTTCTCTGCCTTTTTTTGTACCGCTAACTTATTTACGTGGAATAGTAATATAAGAACAATTGGACAGCAGTGGGGCAATGTGGAACCTTCCCCTCCATTTGAATTCTTTTTTTTTTTAATTCCCCCATAGGGGATTTTTTAAATTATTTTTATATCT
>NW_015204813.1:0-2598 GCF_001447785.1 Gekko japonicus | reverse complement strand
CCTTGAGAACCATGACGGTGTAATCACTGTCAGAACACAGTTCTTTCTGGCAGGGAAAGGAGCAAACTGCCTTTGGCTGCTTGTCCTTTGGCCAATGGCTACAGCAAGGCTGGCCCATGGCAGAGACCAGCCATCCTTCCCCTTCCCTCTGATGCACATGGCCAAGAAGGATTGCGGGATGGCTAGATGATCACCCTAGAACCTGTTCAGCTCAGAATCTTCTAATAAATGCAAACATTTGAGGAACATCTGTGGATCAAAGATGTGTGTGCACGGCCCTGACCTAGATAGCCTAGACGAGCCCGATCTCGTCAGATCTTGGAAGCTAAGGAAGGTCGACTCTGGCAAGTACTTGGATGGGAGACCTCCTTGGAATACCAGCAGTCGGAAGGCGGGGGCAGGCTTTATTCAGCCACCTCTCTGAATATCCTCCAGGCCCCCAGTAGTGGTTAGTCAGCAGAGGTCGTCATGACTTCCAAGTGCACACACGCACACACACACACACGTACATATGAAAAAATACATAACAAAAACAAAAAGGTGTGCGCGCATCATGTTACCTGTCACTGTGGCAAGCATTACCCATAGGCAGGGCTATTTTTAGGCAGGAACTGAGTTCCGGCTAGCTCCCGAGTTGGCCACGCCCAGCAGAAACTCATTAGCATAATAGGACACACCAAACAGCAGAAACTCATTAGGATTGGCTACATTAGGGGTGTGTGGCCTAACATGCAATGGAGTTCCTGCTACAAAAAAGGCCCTGGGTTTTGACAACAAACAAGGTAAACAGAATAAGAAGCAAAAGGTGGGTGTGGCTGGATGACCACACGTCTGGTAACATGGGGGTGTGGCCCAATATGCTAATGAGTGGTGTGGTCAGGATGTGGCCTAATATGCTAATGAGTTTCTGCTGTTGGGTGTGGCCTGTTATGCTAATGACTTCCTGCTGGGCATTTTCTACCAAAAAAGCCCTGCCCATAGGTATCTATGGCAATTGCATGATCCCTTTACTCCTAGCTGTTCAGCTAGCCACATTGGCCTTCAATCTTTCCCAGCATCAGGGTCTTCTCCAGTGAGGGCTCCCTTCTCATTGGGTGGCCAAAGTATTTGAGCGAGAATAGTTATATAGACACCAAATAAATTACAAATCTATAATGGAGCCTCTGAATATATTTTTTTAACTATTATCTTAGAAAGACATACCAACCAGTGTTCCCTCTAAGCTGACTTAGTCTGTGCTAGCTCACAGTTTTTTAGCCTCTGGCTCACACATTTTTGTCTTAGCTCAGGAAGGATGGCTCCAGAGCAGACTAATTTATGCAGGAGCCAAATCGGTCACTCACAACTTTAATCCCAGTAGCGCACAAAGTAGAATTTTTGCTCACAAGACTCCACAGCTTGGAGCATTGGTTGTAACAGTGTTAGATCTCCAGGTGCCACCTAGAGGGTGGCAACCCTAAGGAAAGCATTCAGTGGTGTGAAGACTGTGTATGGGTTTGTGCGCTGGGAAACCGGTAGTACCATCTCAGCAGGAGGAACGCTGTTTTTGAGCAAAAGGCCTAGAGGTTACTGCTTGTCTGGTGCTGTCGACTCGACGTCTGTTGTCTGGCTCCACTCCCAATAATTGCTCTTGTCTTGTAGCTGATTAAAAAGGGGGGGGATCATTGGCCTCGATCCAGGGTGTTATACAAACTAGTTCCATGTGCCCACTGGACTTTCAGGGGCGTGTTTCATCATGAGCAGCAGCTTCTTTGTGCCGCGTGCCAACTCACGTGTGAAGCGCTGGTGTCTCCAAAGTGGCCTACAAAGACCTCTTCAGCCTACCCTCGTGTCCGGTCCGTCGGCGCAGCTGATGGAGCAGCAGGCATCTGTTACGGGTGGCACAGAAGGCCATGTGGCTGGCTTCTTCTCTTGCATATGAATGTGCCACTCAATAAAATGATGTCTGGATTTCTCCCAGGATAATATCGCGGATGTGCAGTTAGGGTTGCCAGCTCTGGGTTGGGAAATTCCTGGAGATTTGGGGGGCTGGAGACTGGGGGTGGACGGGTTTCAGGGATGGGAGGGACCTCAGCAGGGTATAGTGTCATAGACTCCACTCTCCAAAGCAGCCGTTTTCTCCAGGGGAAGTGTTCTTTGTTATCTGGAGATCAGTCGTAATAGGGGGAGGTCTCCAGGTGCTACCTGGAGATTGGCACCAGTATATGCTGCACTGAAAATGGTTCCTGCTTTATATCAGAACTCTGCTTGGTGGGCAGTGTTTTTCTACTAATCTAATATTCCCCCACCCCCCGGCCACATACATCTTCTTTTCCTGCCCACCAGGGCCGGCCCAAGGTTTTTTTGCGCCCTAGGCGGGGCTAGCTTCTGGCACCCCCCCTGTATGTTGCCAACCTCCAGGCGGGCCCTGGAGAGTACTTAATAGAAACTGGAATGCCCTTGTGGCGCGGGGGGCATCCCTCCTCCCTCCCTCTCCTTCAGCACTCCAGATTGCTTTGCAGGCAGTGTGTTCCTACCTGGCCGGCCGGCCGGCAGCCCCAAGCAGCCTCGGCGGGTGGCGAGGTGAGGGCTGGGCGGGCGGCGGCACAGGCTGTAAGC
>NW_015204812.1:0-2375 GCF_001447785.1 Gekko japonicus | reverse complement strand
CCTCTAACCAAACATAAAACTTCTTCCATATTTGTTCAAATATTTCGTATTCTTTCCCCTGTAGCAATACATTTAATCTATCCATCTCGGTTAATGTTAACAACTTGTCCATCAGTTCTTCCTTAGGAATTTTTTCTCCTTTCCAGTATTTTGCTAGTATAATTCTTGCCGCAGTAAACGTGTATGTTATTAGGTATTTGTTCTCACTACTGTAATTACGTGGGATCATATTTAGCAAGGCTATCTCTGGTTTCACTGGTATGACTATTCCTGTGATCTCTTTTAACATTTCATATACTGTATTCCAGTACTTTTGAACTTTTCCACATCTCCACCAAACATGAATAAAGGTGCCTACATTGCATTTACATTTCCAGCAATTTTTGTCGACTTTCCCATAACACTTTGCTATCCTATCCGGAGTCCAAGGCCATCTTCTTCAATATATTTTCTTTATATGGAATTGCTCTCATCATTTTTGCTGAATTCCATAGTTTGCACCATTGATCTTCTTCTATAAGATGTCCCACATCTCTCATCCATGATATCATAGGGCCTTTTACCGTCTCATCTATTAAGTCATCCATTAATAAAAAGTTATATAGTTTTTGTATCTGTTTATCATTTGAGGAGAGCCAGATCTTGTCTAAATCATTGTTATTGACATAAAAGCCTATTTTTTTGTCTTTATTAAATCTTGACGTTAATTGTAAGTTTTCCCACCATGTAAGTTTTATATTCTGCTTTTCTAGTTCTTTATCAGATTTTAATTCATTCTCTTTATTTAGCAAGTCCTTGTACGTTATTTTCTTATATTTATCTATCAAAGTATATTTTGTAGTGGCCTCTATTGGTGCCACCCATTTTGGTGTCTTATTATAAAACTGTTTTCTAATTTATTTCCATATTTTCATTAGCGAGCCTCTTAGTGTATGTGAATCAAAGAATTTCCTTGTTTTCTCTTCATCGTACCATATATATTTATGCCACCCCATCATTAGATTAAATCCTTCTAGATTTAGTAACCTAGAGTTTTCCAAAGGTATCCATTCC
This sequence comes from Gekko japonicus, assembly GCF_001447785.1. NCBI lineage: Eukaryota > Metazoa > Chordata > Lepidosauria > Squamata > Gekkonidae > Gekko > Gekko japonicus. The sequence goes on along the minus strand of NW_015204812.1, from coordinate 1,322 downwards.
CTAATCCATGTCAATATTGCTGCTTTATAATATATTTCCAATATTGCTGCTTTATAATATATTGGGCATTCCAAAGCCCCCTCTTTCTTTTTTATCCTGCATTACTTTCCGATTTATTCTTGCTTTCTTGCCATTCCATATGAATTTACTGCATGTTTTTCCTAATTCTGGGAAGCAGCTTCCCCCCCTTTTTTCTATCTATCTATCTATCTATCTATCTATCTATCTATCTATCTTCTTCATCATCATCATCATCATCATCATCATCATCATCATCATCATCATCATCATCATCATCTATTTCTGCTCATACAGCTATAGCCTTGAGCAGAAAATAAAATAATAAAATAAAATAATGCCTTGTTTGATATTCTGCTGCTGCTGTTTAATTATTGCCCCTAAAACTTTTGCCACAGTCAGAGTAACAGAATCATCTGTATCTGATAAAAACCACATCACCTGTGCCCTCATACTATCAGGTGCCTCCTTAGACCTTTCCATCATTTGGAGTAAAGGGGTAATTAAACTGGCCATCAACTCGTTAAGTATAGGACACTTCATAATCATATGCTCAATAGTTTCAACTTTATCAGATGAGCATTTACATATTCTGTTCGTATATGGAACTTTTTATATCTGCCCTCCAAGACCACCAACAGAAGATAATTCATTCTGGCCAAAGTAAAAGCACTTCTGAGCTTTGGTATTGCCAACTGATAAAAGTACTTCGGCAGTCGCACCGGAAGGGCAATACCTAAATAAGACAATGAGCATACCCTGCAGGCCCTGACAGATGTGCTGATAATATCCAATTTCTTAACACACAGTTTAATTAGCCTAATTATTTATTTGGTCTCCATGATCTTCACCATATTGTTTGTTATATCTAGAGATTTCATTTTCTTTTCCAGTAGCTGATTCCATTGGCTATTATATGCATCTGCTTATAAAAATCCAAGGAGGGCAGACCCTCCCTCAGATTTTAAGGTCTTAACTTTCAAAAGAAATGCTTTAATCCATGCCTTACCCTCCATCGATGATTCACCCAATTCAGCTGTCAGTGCTGTACCTGAAACACATCTGGAGGTAGCCAATAGGTCCTGAAAAAAATGATATTGAATAGAATCCATTCTCTCATAGACAGTGTATATCCAAATTTCTGCACCACATAAGTACTGATTTGTTATATACCTGTAGCATTATATACCTTTATAGCCGAGGGGACAAATTCGCCACCTGGTGTATAATAATATTTTACAATTGTCCTCCAAGTTCTCAGGGCATTAATCCTTTCCAAGTCCAAATGTGGTTTCCATTAAAGG
>NW_015204811.1:0-2239 GCF_001447785.1 Gekko japonicus | reverse complement strand
GAACTGTTGTTGAAGAAAGGAAATATAACCAACAAAGCTCGGTGTCACACACAGTCTCTCAAACACCACAACTCAACTCTGACAGGCTTAGACACTTAGTCTAATCTCTCATATATATATAGCCACATAGGCTAAACTCTCTGTCTTAGGCACACAAGATAAACCATTTGTCTTATCCACACAGGATAGATTCAACTTGCTTCTTTGCCATACAGACTCTCTCACAAAACTCTCTACACTCGCCTCTCTACAAACACAGAATTACCTCAGAGACACCCCTCCTTCCACATTCTCAGTCATCAGCCAATCATACTTGTCTCCCTCTATCATTCTCCTTACATCACTGCAGTCAAAATAAACATTTAAGATACACACACACCAAAACATGAAATCATTACAACCACCCAGACATATTTCAGCCTGTGTGCCACCGAATGGATCCCCTAATGATAGATCTTTAATAGCTTGAGGCCCTGTCCAGCTTTCACCAAACAGAGCCCCCAGTAGCTGACCCCTAAGGACTCAGGTACCCACCACCCTGCTGAATGGTGGGGCCAAACCTAGCCTGTGAAAGGCAGATCCCACAACAGGCCAGGAAGGAAGCATTGGGCTTTGCACCAGGGCTGTGAGAACAGACGTCCAGCTGAAAAAGAGGAACCATGTGGTGAAACCCTTATTCTGAGGCCTGAGGATCTCCGGGCTGACCTCCCAAGACCGCTGGACAGGTAGTAGACCCAAATATGGGGAGCATCACAGGACACATCAAATTAAAAAAAATTACCCTAACTGTGGGGTGGTATGATACTTGTTATACCAGGGCAGATCATAAATGGGTATTAGAGGGTGTATCTTCTTCAGGCATGAAATCACTGTAAGTCAATAAATTGGAGCCTTAGGGCACATCAAATACTATATTGTATAGGATATGTGGAACAGGTTGGTCGATCTGCTGATTTTAATCTGTATGTTCTGTATGTTTTAATCTGTGGTTTTTTGTATAGTCTTAACCTGTTGTAGATTGCCCTGAGCCCTATGCACTCAGAGGTTGGGCGATTCAGAAATTCAAATAACAACAATAACAACAAACAATAACATTAACAACAATAGTAATCCAAAAATGGCCTCCCTGTTTAGAAGCACTCTCAAGTAGCAAAAAAGTGAAACCTTTTTCTAGTTGATTGCTTTTAAGTGTTGAGAGTTGCCAAGGCACAGAATGGGGTTGCCACCTCCATGTGGGGCCTGAAGATCTCCTGGAATTACAGCTGATTTCCAGACCACAGAAGTTATTTCCTCTGGAGGAAATGGCTGCTTTGGAGGTAGACAGTATGGCATTATACCAGCCAAAGTCTCTACCCTCCATAAACCTCGTCCTCCTCAGGCTCCGTCCACATATCTCCAGGAATCTTCTAACATGGAAGTGGCAATCCCAGGCCATGGAAAGTAATTAAAACGGCCAGATTTTATATCTTTGCCTTTGTGTCTAGGTTAGAGGTAAGTAACTTTTTTGGCCTAAAGGTGAAAACATAGGCCGATTTTGCACAAGACTTTGGCCCTGGGTCAACCCTCTGTTTCCTCCGGTGCATCTCGTCAATTTCACACCACTTGACTCGCAGCCTCCTTTTGGCCCGGAGTTTCCCCCGATTTGCTCTGCATCAGTGTGATCCTTGATTCCCAGGATTTTCCTTTTGCTTCGCAGTGAATCTAGCCCTCCTACCTTCCCTCCACCCCACTTTTTCCACGCCCATTAGCCCACCCTCCCCTTCCCCCCCTCTTTTTTAAAAAATGGTGTCATTATATCATCCTATCGTAGAAATGAAATAGATGCTGCCCACACTGCACAGCATTTCATGGCAGTTTTCTAGGGTGAAATGTGCTTTCCAGCCGTGGAGTCTTGTGAACCAAAATTTTACTTTGTGAGCTACTGGCGTTAAAGTTGTGAGCAAGCAATTCGGCTACTGCATAACTTGGTTTGCTCTGGAGCCATCCTTCCCGTGCTAAGGCAAAAATGTGTGAGTTGGAGGCAACTGTTTCAGTCAGGTCTGCACACATCACTGTTAGCCACATATTTGTGGTTTTAAGCATTCAGTATTCGGAAGCACGTTCATCAAGCATAATGCCAGGACTCCATTTTAATATACTCGGTAATGCTGTCTCCCTGGAAACCAAGGACCTCACTTCATTGTGGGGGGGAGGGGCGTAAGCCAGGTCAGAGAAGTGCATCTGGCCAATCAATGTGTAG
>NW_015204810.1:0-2282 GCF_001447785.1 Gekko japonicus | reverse complement strand
TTTAAAGCGCTACCAGACTCAAATCTCAGTCTCCTGTTACAGACCAACATGTCGACCCACTTGAAACGCACAGGGTGTTTTCTCCACAGGTGCTTGGGAAGACCTGCTTAGTAACTTGAGTTTTGTTTCTCCTGCCCCCGTTCCCAGGGCTCTTGCAGCTTCCGCTCCCATCTGGCAATTTGAGGACTTGGTTCCCTGCGGCACCTTTTACAACATCGTGACCCAGGACTTCCAAAAGAGCGGCGACTGCTGTGCGGAGAGCATCCGGAACTCCTGGGCGGCCATCAGCCGTCTGGCTTCTACAGGTAGGCAGCGGGTGGGAAGAGGACCACTCTGCTGGAACGCGTGCCTTTTATTTCAAGCATTCGTGCCTGGAAAAGACAGTCGCGCTAGGAGAAGGTGAAGGCAGCAGAAAAGAGGAAGACCCAGCATGAGATGGATTGACTGAAGATAGGAAGCCACAAAGGCCCTCGGTCTGCATGATAGGATGTTTTGGAGGTCATTCATTGATTCGGTCGCCATAGATCAGAGGCGACTTGCTAGCACTTACCACAAACACACTTACACCCTGCTTTTTTCATTGAATCCAAGGTGGTGCACATCCGTGTCAGTCAAGACAAATCCCTTTATGGTCAGGGGCCTACCTGCCTACCTACCTACCACCTTTCTGTTCCCCAGAGAGCACTACGGTCGGGGTCTCGAAACCGTCTGGCCCTCCCAGGTCCTAAAGATGCCAGGCTACCAGCAACCAGGGCCAGGGCCTTTTCAGTGGCGGCTCCACGCTGGTGGAACGAGCTCCCGGAAGATATTAGGGCCCTGCGGGACCTTTTACAGTTCCGCAGGGCCTGTAAGATGGAGCTCTTCCACCAGGCCTTTAGTTAAGGAGCCGCACCCAAAAGCCCATTGCCACCAAGGGTCCATCTAGTCCAGCATCCTGTCTCACATAGTGGCCAACCAGTTCCTCTGGATAACAACAGAGCACAGAGGCCGAGACCTTCCCCTTATGTTGCCTCCTGGCTCTGGGATTCAGAGGCTTAGTGCCTCTGAATGTGGAGGTTCCCCTCAGCCACCATGACTAGTAGCCGTTGATAGACTTATTCTCCATGAATCTATCTAATCCTCTTTTAAAGCGGTGACCCAGTTTGGGTGGAAAGGTGGCACAGGCATGTTCTCAATAAATAAAAATTGCAGGAAAACATGGGTTTGCAGGTCTGCTTATCTCGGGGTCCCCATCATGGTAGGCTGAGCAGTCCAAAACACTTTTCTTCCCCTGGCTGTGTGAACCTATCGCGATTGGGGAGAAGGGGCTGCCTTGAAACCCTAGATGCGCCCCATAATTTGTCGATTGCGCTTGCGGGGACAGTGGCCTGTATCGATCACTGGGCCGGGAGAAAGAACGCCTTCAAGGCTGTTGATTAACCTGCACGGCCGAGCAGAGGTCTGAGCCTGGCTTCCTAGACCAAAGTCTAAAACTGATGGTGGTTCTATATCGACGCTTAATAATGAACCAGACACTGGCAACAGGGATCTCCCACCTTTCCCGTTGCAGATCCCAAACAGATTTTCATGCGCTTCCATCTGTAAACTCAGCAGGGCTTTCTTGGGGGCATGTCCAGAAGTTCATAACCCCATTGATTTTAAACTACTTTAATAGAGGATTACCGGGGAAGGTCTGCAGCTGTGTTTGCATCTCAGATGTCCTGGATTCCCTCATTTGGTGAAGACCCTCGGCCTGTGCCCTTGAAGAGCCACTATTCGTTGGGGTGGGTAACGGGGGGTTATAGGGGCCGCGGTGGTTTAGAGGTTAAGATGCTGAGCTGCAGACCGGAAGGTCGGTAGCTCGGCAGTTCGAGACCCTAGCACCGGTGATGGAGTGAGTTCCCGTCTCTGGCCCCAGCAGTTTGAAAGCAAGAAATTGCAAGTAGATAAACAGGTACTGCTTCGTTGGGAAGGTAACAGTGTTCTGTGCGCCTCAGCATTGAGTCCTGCCAGCCACATGTCTTCGGACAGTGCCGGCTCTTCGGCTTGGAAACGGAGATGAGCACCGCCCCCTAGAGTCAGATTCGACTGGCTTTCGAGTAAGGGAAACCTTTACCTTTTTAATGTAGGGTTAGCTGGGCCTGTCCTCTGACCCCCGCGGAAGGCAACGCCACGTGCTCCAGGGTACCCGTGGCCACAAGCTTCCCAATATCCCTTCTGTGCACGGTTCGGGAGAATCTATTTAGCGTTCCTCTCTGTTCTCTCTTCTTCAGTGGAAGGCCTGCGGTGGCTTTCTTGCGCAT
>NW_015204809.1:0-2543 GCF_001447785.1 Gekko japonicus | reverse complement strand
AAGTTAACGGCTTTTGCTTTGCCCGCTTGTTTTGCCCGCATTCTTCCGGTGATGTCAGGGGGTGTGGCATATGCAAATAAGTTATGCTAATGAGCTCCCGCACCTCTTTTTCTGCGAAACGACCCCTGCACCTATCCATCTGTTAACCCAAATAATAGGCTAAAGAGCCACACAACCCGTGACTGTCAGGAGTGTGACTGGGTTTTAATGTTTATTCTTGTTTGAATTCCTAACTTGTTTAATTTTAATCGTATTTATTGTGCCGTTCTTCCTTCTCAACCTCAGCTGGCTCTCCCAGCTGCACTCTCAGGAACTCACGTGCTTTGGAAACAGAGTCAATCTTTTCTTTTTTATCTTGTAATTTGAAAATGACTCCTTCTGGAATTAACCACCTGTAGACAATGCTGTTTGTTTGAAGAAAAAGGATTAAATCTTTATATTTCTTTCTCTTTTGTCTTATTTCAAATGGAATGTCTTTTAGAATCCTGATGGTGTTGTCCCCGATTTTCAAGGGTGTTCCTGTAGTTGCTTTCAGGATAGAATCCCTCACATGTCGCTTTGAGAATGTAGCCACTATTTCTGCAGGCAGATTATTCTTTTTGATGCACACAGAATAGGACCTATAGACCACATCCATTTTGCTTGCAAGATACTCTGCTTTCAGATCTGTAACTGGGGCTAATGCTTCACTCAGGAGTTGTTTTAGATTCTCACCTTTTAATTCTGGGACCCCTTGAAACCGTAGGACCAAATTTGCCTTTTCCATTTGCAGCTGTAAAACTAATACAGAGCTCAAAAATTAAATGGTTGTATGCAGGGGTCATCTCCTGCAGAAGCGTACAGAAGCAGAGCTCGAGCAGTAAAGAGCCCAGGGGGCAGGCACATGCAACAAGCCCCACCCCCTGCTCCCAGCAGCCCTCAATCAGAGCAAGAAGCAGCCAAGTAAGCTGCAGAGCTCCCCCCGGCCCAAAACAGTCCAGTGGCACCTTTAAGACCAAGCTTTATTCAGGTACAAGCTCTCCCTCCTCTGCGAGGACAGATCTGCGTGTTCCCCACCCCCCAAAATCCAAAACAGTCCAGTGGAGCCTGAGCAGTGGGTGTTGCCTTCTGACACACTTCTGGTGATGTCAAGGGATGTGGCATATGCAAATAAGGTATGCTAATGAGTTATGCTAATGAGCTCCTGCACCTCTTTTTCTACGAAATGACCCCTGGTTGTATGTAAGTTGTCATTACCATCATCTTTGGTCTTGGAAGGCTGGGAAGTATCCGACATCATGCTGATTTTTAAAAAGAGATCCAGGGTGACCCAGTTAGCTCAACATCTCCCCTGGATAAATGGGTAAGGTAAAGGTTTCCCTTGCTCGAAAGCCAGTCAAATCCGACTCTAGGGATGCGGTGATCATCTCCGTTTCCAAGCTGAAGAGCCAGCGTTGTCCAAAGACATTTCTGTGGTCATGTGGCCGGCATGACTAGATGCCGAGGTGCATGGAATGCTGTTACCTTCCCACTAAAGCGGTACCTATTTATCTACTTGCAATTTCTTGCTTTCGAACTGCTAGGTTGGCAGGAGGATAAATGAGTAGGAAGTGTTATTAAAGACAACTGTTAAATTCAGTGAAGAACAAGCCTTGCTCTGGAGGAATCAGTAAGGCTTTAGCCTCACCAGCCACTCAGACTTCTTGGAGAGAACCAGCAAGCATGCAGACAGGGGTAGACTGGTAGACACAATGTACTTGGAGTTCCCGGAAGCATTTGAGAAGGTGCCTCGCCAAAGATTACTGAGTAAACTTAGCGGTCATGGAATAAAAGCACACGGCCTTCTCTGGACTGGTAACTGTAAAAAAGAGGAAGCAGAGAATGAGGACAGTTTAGGCCCAGGAATCTGGGCTGGGGCTGGGGAGGCTATTTAATTTAATTGTAGATGGCCAAGGACTGGGAGTGAACAGAGAAGTCATGAAATATTTTGGGTGACACCCAACGGTGAAAACACAAAAGGGGATTGTGCTGAGCTCTGAAAGGGTCTGTGCAAACTTGGTGAAGGGGAACAAAATGGCAAAGAGAAGTCAATGTAATTCAAAGCGCAGAGTGATGCATGTCAGGGGTACAAACACCCCTAATTTCAAACGTATGCCGGGAGGATCTGAACTGGCAATGAAAGGCCAGGAAAAAGTCCTTAGGGTTGCAGTCGACAGATTGGTGAAAACATCAGGTCAGCCTGCAGTGTACAAATTCCATACTAGGGACCATCAGGAAAAGAACTGTAAACACAGCAAGTCACTGGTAGAAGTTCAGTTCTGGTTCTTGCACCCCAAAAGAGGATCGAAGAGCTGGAGAAATACAGACAAGATGAACAAATGCCCTATGAGGCAAGGCTAGAACAGAGAAAAGGAAGTCCTTCTTCACCAAAAGAGTCATTAACACGTGGAATTCACTTCCGCAGGAAGTGGTGGCAGCGACAAGCTTAAGACGGCTTCAAGAGGGGACTGGATAAACATATAGAGCAGAGGTTTGTCAGTGGCTCTTAGTCACAAGGTCTAGAT